>NW_005198167.1:618802-684174 GCF_000372725.1 Emiliania huxleyi CCMP1516 | reverse complement strand
ACGCTCGAGCGACACACAGATTGATTGATTGATGGGAAGGCGAAACACAGTCCGACCAACGACTGGGACACCAACGCGGTATGGGTGGACGCTAGACGGGCGATGACGGTCACACAGGAGCGACACACAGAACCACAAGACAAGACACTCAGCCAAACTGACTGCCACACATCCTGAGCGAACTTCCCTAGTCACCCGCGGCCGGACTCCATCCGGCACGCGTCGCTGGGCGCTCAGAGCTGCGTCCCCTGCTCGCCACCCCGACGCCCAAGGCGCCCGAGCGAACGACAGGCGGCACGCGAAGACTGATTGCAATCCCGCCGACCGCCAGGCCGCGGGATGATGCGTGCGTGGTCTTGTAGTGGGTCTCGGAAGCTCTCCTCTCGGGCTAGGAGCCAGCCCCTCTCCCTTGCCCCCGGAACACTGTGTCCGAGTCGAGGCGTGTGCTTGCCGGTCGACGGCCGCGCGCGGTTGGCATTGTGACGAAGGTTGCGCGCGGCCGCGGCGCGCCCGCCATGGTTCGGCGCGGCGCGCCTACCAGCGGCAATTGTCGAGGCACGGGAACGCTTACCCGGGGTCATCCTCTGAGCCTGGTCGTCGGCGCCGCGATGCCACGGCGGCGCATTCGACGTCGTCGGCGCGCTGCCCCGCGGTGAGCCCCGCCGCACGTGGCGACGGCCGCAGGTTGGCCCGGTGCAGCGCGCCCTGGCCGCAGACTGAAGAACGGCCACGAGGGGTGTGTGATGTGCGGTGCGGGGTGTGAGGGGGGCAGCGTCTTTGTGTGTGTGTTCGCGCGCGCCGCTGCAGGAAAGAGTGCGGCCCTCGGGGTACGCCTCGTCCGGCCCCCTCCGAGGGGGTCGTGATCTCTCGGGGATTGAACTGGGGGACACAGACACAAACAGCAAAAGAAAGAGGTCCTCAGCAAGTGCCGTAGCGAGCTGCCGCAGCAGTATGGGCAAAGCGGGTAAGGCCAAGGCGTCCACTTCCCAGCCGCAGGAGGCGAGGAAGCCCGCGGAGGACGACGACGACGCCATTCTGAGCGCGGCGATCGCCGAGAACCGCGTCTTCAAGGAGAAGGTGGCCAGCGAGGCTGCCGCCTCTGCCGCCGCCGCGTCCGCGATCACCGCGGCGCTGGACAAGCTTCCGGTCTTCGCCATCGCCGACGCGGGCAGGCCGCTGCAGTACACGGTGGGGAGGCGGAAGCTAGCGGTCTTCTACGCCGACGTGGCAGCCGCCAAGGCGCAGCAAAAGGCGACCGAGCGCCAGGTTCCCGGGTGCGACCTCATCGCCGTCGGCCTCGGCGGCGCCTACCGGCTCTCGTACGACGGCAAGGCCGCGATCGTGCCAGGCGTGGCCGAGTTGAGAGCGGCCGGCGCGCCCGAGGGCGCGCAACCAATGGGGCAGGACCTGCCGCTCTTTGCGTGCACCAAGCTGGGGCGGTACGTCGACGGAGGGTTGGTGATGCCGCTCTTCATGAGCCATGCGGACTGCGCGGCGGCGGTGGAGGCGGCGGCGAACGCGGACGCGCCGGAGAGCGATGGGCCCGCGCAGATCAGCGCCCTCTCTCTGCAGAGCGTCGTGGATCAGCTCGGCGACCCGTCCTCTCCCGCGTTTTCCTTTGTCGCGCCATCCAGCTCGGTGGAGCACAACGAGCGCTACGTAGGCAAGGGCGTGTACATGAGACGGGTCGAGCCGGAGCCGGAGCCGGAGGACGTGCCCCCGCCGCTGGCGGCAGAGTGAGTGTGTTGGTGTATCTGATATAGTTAGAGGCTGCGCAGCCGCAGGCCGTCCCGTTTGCTGTTTGCATAAAAAACGCCTGTTGCCCGCTGCGCGCGCGCGCCGGGGCTCTGTCTCAAAACTCACGTGCCGCAATATGTGTCACACACGGCGGCTTCTGCCACCTCTCGATTGGTTCCACTTTCTACGCACACCTATACCGGGGAAAAGGGGCGCTTGGGAGCGGGAGCGGGGGCGGGGGCGGGGGTGGGGGCGGGGGCGCGCAGCGCGCGGCGCGCGGCACGCGCAACAGAGGTAGGGGTGGAAGACGGCGAGGAGGGGGCGGCGGCGGCGGCGGCGGCGGCAGCGCGCGCGCGGCGCGCGCGACGGAGGGGCGGAGCAAGCGACCGCGCGCGCGGTCGCTGCTCCGTCTGTGACAGACGCGCGCTCTGCCGCTGCAGAGCGCGCGCGTCAGGCACAAAGGAGGGCAAGCGTGGCGGCGCGGGACGCGCGGCGGCGGCGGCGAGCAGCTGAGCGCTCCGTGAGCGGTGAGGCGGCCGGGCGAGGGCGCGGCGGGTGACGGGTCAAGGGAGCAGCCCACACCCGGCGTCGCTCTTTGAGCGACGCCTGTGGTACGCCTGCGCAGGGGCCGCAGGGCGGTCAGTTGTGGGGCGAGGCGGTGCCGGCCGCGGGCCGGGTGCAAGGCGCCGGCCTCGGCGCCGCCTCGGCGCGCCGCACGGGCGCGGCGAGCCTCTGAGCGGGAGCCGAAGGTTTGGTGTGGTAGGTGGGAGGTGGAGGTAGGTGGGGTGATCTGACTTTGCCGCAGAGGCCGTCCCAAGCTGTGAACAGCAAAACGGGACAGTATATGGCCTTTGTCGCGTTGCTACCCGCCTTCGTGCCCGCCTTCGATCCCGCCTTCGTGCCCGCCTTCGTGCCACACGCCGCTCCCTTCGCCGGACTTTTGCCTGCGTCCGCGCGTGCGTCCGCCGTCGTGGCCAAGGCCGCCAAGCGCAAGGCCGCCGCCGGGAAGCGCAAGCCCGCCAAGCCCGCCGCGTTTGACCTCAAAAAGGCCATGCTGGTCGCGATGCGAGCTCACCAGGATCTGTGGCGGCTCGACCCGCAGAGGTCCCTCCGTACCTCAGCCCCAACCGCGCGTGTCTCTCTCCTCAGGGAGTGCCTCCACCGCCCCCGCAGGGAGTGCAGCCGCGATGTGTACGTGCGGGCAGACGGCGGCTCGCGCTTCTTCTTTGCGGGCAAGGCGGTGGGCGCCGCCGGGCGGTGCGACGCGGCGTCGGCCGTGCTCTTGCAGAAGCGCGCTATCTTGGAGCACGCGCGGCTCCTCCATCCGGAGCTGGAGCAGATGCACCGGTTGAGCAGGCCGCTCCAGCTCTGGGCCGCGCCGGCCGACTCGGAGGTCTCCGTGGCGCGCAAGGTGCAGGCGCTAGAGTCGCTGGAGGGGGCAAGGCTTTCGCGTGCGATGCGAGAGGACGCAGACGCAGGCGCAACGCTCGCCGGCTTTGACCCCGACCAGCCCGAGAGCGACGGCCGCGCCGGCTTCTCGGCGCCGCCCCGGCCCGGCGGGGTGAGGCAAGCTGGCCCTTGCCTCTAAGCTACGCGTCGCCTTGAATAGGTGCGGCTGCCGGAGGACGGCGTCCCGGTCGCGCCGCTCGAGGTGAGGTTCGCGTCCAGCGTGGCCGAGGCGGAGGCGATGGCGGCGCAGGAGCAGGAGGCGATGGCGGCGCAGCAGCAGGAGGCGATGGCGGCGCAGCAGCAGGAGGCGATGGCGGCGCAGCAGCAGGAGGCGATGAGAAAAGAGGAGGCGGCGGCACGCCCCGGAGCAGGTGGAGGCATGCCAAAGCCGGTCGCGCCGAAGGTGACGGGCGCGGCGTCAGCGGCGGCGGAGTCGGCGACCGACTCTGGGGAAGACTCCGGCGGCGGCGTCGTGGGTCCAGCGTCTGCGTGGTGGGCCCGGTGAGAGGGAAGCACTGTAGTCGGCCGCCGACCAAACAACTCACAAACCAGCCCATGCGTGGCACCATGCCCCCAAAACGACCCCATCGGTGTCGCGCCGGCCCTGTGGCTGTGGCTGGCGGCTCGGCTCGTGCATTCCCTGCATGCAACAATAAAAAAAAATCTTGGAGGTCCACCTTCAGGCCCTGATACAACAAAAAAACCCATGCCGTGCCCATGCCCATGCCTATACCGGAAACTCGAGCGAGCCCAAGCAGCGCCGGGACGCTCCTCTCCACCGTGATGCTCCTCGCCATCGTCGTCACCACGACGTGGCTGCGGACGGGCGTCGCCCACGACATCGTGCGCCCGCTCTCCAACGTCGCCGAGATCCCTGCCTCGCCTGCCAGGAGCGGCGTCGACCTCATCGCTGGGCAGGTGCGCGGGTAGAGCTCTCCACCATACTCTGCCGCGATCCCGGCTGCTGCGACCTGCGAGCACGGCGCCGCCCGGTGCGCGCGAAATGACCCCTGCCGTTCCCGCGCGCACGCAGAGGACGTCGGGTGCCAATGCGCAAGCACGACAAATGTGCGCGCGTCCGCCGCCGCCATGCAGCCCCGCCCCTCCCCGCCGTCGATTTCGTCGCCGTCCGTGCGCGCGCCGCCATTCACTCCGCCGCCGCCGTCGCCCCCACTTCCTCTTCTCGGCCGACGTCCAGCGGCGCGCAAGGAAGAAGGCGCAGCGGAGGCGGCCTAGCACCGGCTCGGCGCCGGGCGGTTTGCGCTGCCCGCGAGCCGCGTCCTGAGCCTCGGCAACGCGCTGCGCGGCGCGGCGCTCGCGTTTCTGCTGTGCCGAGAGAGACTCCTCGGGTCCGCGAGTTCTGGGGGTCACTTCCGCTGGTGGCGTGTGCCGTCCGGCGCTTCGCTGAAAGACCCTTATATCATTAGACAGAGATGTGTGTCTTCCCTTATAAGTCTCTCGTGTCCGCGCCGACGCTCTTTTAACCGTAGAACGTCCCACCTGAACACCGCCCGCCGACGATCGATCAGTCCACAATCGTCGGCCCGCACCCCGCAGCGACCCGCAGCGATGGATGCCGCCCCCCACGGCCCCTACGGCCGACGCGCCGATGCACGACCGGCCTCCGTCGGACGGCTCTCCGGCCTCTCCGGCCTCTCCGGCCGCTGCCGCCCGCGCTGCTGCCGATCCGGTCCCCTTCACGCTCCGCACAAGCAACGACAACTTTGAGGTCGCCGGCTTTGGCCAGGTGCCCACCACCTGCTTGCCTCCATGTTCACGCTTCGCGCCCCTTCCCCCCCCTCTGACGCCGCCGTATACCGTAGGTGAGGGGCACGACTACCCGCCTGGAAGGCGCTCTCATCAGCAAGTCACCCAGGCACCAACTCCTGGGCGTTTACGCTTGACTACGAAACCATGCAGTGGATGCAGCTCGATCAAAACGGCGACGCCAACAGCTGGTCCCTGGGCGAGGAACTCGCCCAGGATGAGGTGCGAGTCATGATGCTCGACCCAGCGTGCACCAAGTCGCTCACATTCCGTGAGTTCTTCAACGGGCGACTGCGATCTCGAACTCCGACAACTGGACTGGTGCACCAGTCGCGGAGGACGATGGCTCCCTCGACGACATCCCTTCATCGACGGACGCCTTCACCGCCGCCGGCCCTGGGCCATAGGGGCTCGCTAAACGCTCGCCGAGCTCCATGCTGTGCAACACCACCTCCTCACTAATCGTCAGGGGCGCGGAGAGCGCAGTGCACTACGGTGAGGCTGCGCAGCGGGGGCTCACCCCCTGCACCGCGCTCAGCGCGGCGCAGGGGAGGGCGGTCGGTGGCGGCGGCGGCGAGGCGCGAGGCGGTGGCGGCGGTGGTGCGGGCGGCGGGATGACAGGGGAGGCGGCGGGATTGACAGGGGAGGCGGCGGCCACGAGCGGAGCGGCGCGAGAAGGGGGGGGGGGGGGGGCGGCGGCAAGGCCCCGGTGAGCGAGGCGCCCGCGCCATCAGAGGGACGCGCCGCTGCGAGATGGAGGGCGGCGGTGACGGAGGCGAGGCGCGAGGCGGCGGCGGCGGCGGCGGCGGCGGCGGCGGGTCTCGGTGAGCGGCGGCGGGAGGAGGAGCAGCGGCGGCGGGAGGAGGAGCAGCGGCGGCGCTCGCTCACTGTTGACGGGAGCGCTTTTGAGCCTGGGAGCCCATGCGACTGCGACCGGCGTGCCCGGGAACGGAGATCGCGCGCGCGCCGCCACTCACGACGCGCGCGCGATCTTCGCGGAGTCGGGTCCCCAGAGGGAAGCGGTCTTCTCGGCCGACGTCCAGCGGCGCGCAAGGAAGCAGGCGCAGCGGAGGCGGCCTAGCACCGGCTCGGCGCCGGGCGGTTGCGCTGCCCGCGAGCCGCGTCCTGAGCCTCGGCAGCGCGCTGCGCGGCGCGGCGCTCGCGCTGCTTCTGTGCCGAGAGCGGCATGATTCGCCAGCTGAAGCTCGAGACTCCTCGGGTATCACGAGTTCTGGGGGTCACGATTTGCGCAGGTTGAAGGAAAATTGGCGTATTGCCCGCCAAAAAAGCCAATTCTTGACTTGGGCCCTCGGGGAGGGCCCGGGCGCAGGTTCGGGGAAAAGGGCCCTCCTGTAACGCCCTCAGCGCGCTCGCGCTCAGTGCTCCAGCTTCGGCCGAAGAAGCGCCGCAACCGGTGCGGCCCGTTCCCCGGGCTGTGTGGGCATCTGCCAGCGTCGGTCACCGGCCGATAGGCGCCGCGGGTGAGGCGGCGCGGGCGGCGCTTTGAACGGCATGGGGGATGCGTTGCTGCGGCAGCTACTGGCTCAGCACGCCGAGGTCTCCCGTCGGCAGCAAGCGGCCTGCCGGATGTCCAGGAACCATGCGGCCCACGGGCAAGCCCTCGGGGCGCAGGCGGCCACCATTGCAGAGCAGATTCAGAATCGCCGCGACGCACTCAATCGCGACGCGGGCGAAACAAAGGCTGCGCTGTCGGCTCGCGCTCCGCTCGTGCTCGAGGCCGCCGTGGCGCTCGGTCGGCCGCACCTGAAGCCGTGGCAGTACGACGTCGCGTGCCGAGTCGCGAGTAGGCAGGATGCGATCGCCATCAGGCCGGCCGGTGACGGCAAGAGCCTCCTCGTGCAGCGCTCAACATCCTCCGCCACAATTGGCCCGTCGAGCTTGAGCTCCTCCTCCTCTGCAAACTCGGCGAGCTTCTTCACTAGCGCGTCCAGGCCCAGGTGTAGTTCTGTCTCTAGCTCAGGGTCCCGCTCGGCCCTGAGCCAGCGCTGCACGAGGTCTGCAGTCGGCATTGGACCCTCCTCCGATTGCTCGCCCCCCATGCCGTTCAAAGCGCCGCCCGCGCCGCCTCACCCGCGGCGCCTATCGGCCGGTGACCGATGCTGGCAGATGCCCACACAGCCCGGGGAACGGGCCGCACCGGTTGCGGCGGTTCTTCGGCCGAAGCTGGAGCACTGAGCGTGAGCGCGCTGGAGGCGACACAGGAGGGCCCTTTTCCCCGAACCTGCGCCCGGCCGCCTGCGGGCGGCCTTCTCTCGAGGTCTCGAGATACACAAAGCGGCCAAATTGGCGTAAGCGTCTGAAAGCAGTCTTGGGTCTTGGGTGGTCCGCCGCAGGTCCCACACTAGTGTGTGTATACATATGAAGCGCAGCGCCACCGCGTCCGCCATCTCCGGCACAAAGCGGCCGAAGGCAGCCGCCGACCCGCCGAGCGAGAGGGCGCCCGTCGCGCGTGACGCCGGCATCCTGAGCGCTGCTGCCGTGCGCGCCCTGGCCTCGGATCTCGATGCGCTGCCTACCCATGTCGAAGGCTGCGTCCGCCTGCTGGCCGAGGGACACACTGTGCCGTTCATCGCTCGGTACCGGCAGCCCGAGACCGGTGGCATGGCCCCGCCGCTTCTGCGGCGAATCGATGCGGCGTCAAGGGATGCGGCGAGCCTCGCAGCACGGTGCGACGCGGTCGTTGCGGCGCTGCGCAAGACGGATCGCTTGACAGCCCAGCTCGAGGCCGCGCTGCGCGCGGCTCCCACTCTGGCAGCGCTCGAAGACGTCTATGCGCCTCACAAGTCGAAGCCGTGCTCACTTGCAGAACGGGCGCGCGCCCTTGGATGCGAGCCGGCGGCGCAGGCCCGCCAGGCTTTGTGATCTCGTAAGCCCAGCAGTGCCCGCCTTCACTCCCTCCGCCACGTCAGGCGATGTGGTGCGCGACGATCGACGATAGCGGGCTTTCCCAGGCCTTGCGCGCGGCGGCGGCGGGTTCGGGTGCTCGATCCAGCGAGGGCGGCACCGAGGCGGCGCTGCGTGAGGGCACTCAAAAGGTGCTGGCCGAGATGACCGCTCGTTCGCCCGCGGTGCGCGAGGCTGCGCGCGGCGCGCTGCGCAGATGCGCGCTGGTGAAATGCACAGCGGTCGCAGGCAAGCGATCGATCAGCGGGAGCGGCGGCGCCGGCGCCGCGAGCTCCAAGAAGGCGAGCACGGCAACCGCAGCGGCGGCGGCCAGCGGCGGCGAGAATTTTCGCGACTACGCGGACTTTGAGCGGCCCCTCAGCGCGGTCTCGTCGCACGCGTGGCTGGCGATGCACCGCGGCGTCGAGCTCAAGCTGCTCCGGCTCTCCGTCGCGCCCCGCGACGAGGCTTCCGTCGCCGCCGCTGTCGCACGCGCATGCCCGCCCCTCCGCTCCTACAGCGCAAGGCCAGGCGGCGGACACCGCCTTTGCCTTGCCCTGGCAGAGGGCGCGAGGGCCTCGCTCCCCACGACCCACTCGCAGGTCCGAACACACCGCCTCCTCGTTCCATGCACAGGCGCGGCCGCGGAGGCGTGGAGCCGGCTGCTCAAGCCATCTCTTGCGCGCGAGGTCCAGCGGCGCGCGCTCGAGGCGGCGCGGTGCGAGGCGATCGAGTGCTTCGCCGCCAACCTTTCGCCGCTGCTGCTCGCGCCCCCGCTGCGCGGCACGGCCGTGCTTGGCGTCGACCCAGGCTTCGCACACGGCCACAAGCTCGCGGTGGTCTCCGCGGGCACCGCCTCCGTTACCGCCCACGCCACCGTCAAGCCGCCGCTGCCGCCCCGTGGCAGTGGCAGCAGCGGCGGTGGGGCTGGCGGCTCCCGCGGCTCTGGCGTACACGACGGAGCGGCGTGGGACGAGGCGGTCCGCGTGATTGCCGAGCTGTGCGACAGCCATGGTGTGGGAGCCGTCGCGGTGGGCGACGGCCAGAACAGCCGTGAGGCGCAGAGGCTGGTCGCCGCCGCAATCGCAGCGACACGTCGTGGCGGCGGACGGTTGCGATACGCTGTGGTGCGCGAGAATGGCGCCTCAATCTACTCAGCGTCCGATCTAGCGGCGGCGGAGCTGGGCGATGTGCCGCTGCAGCACCGCGCCGCCGTCTCGATTGCGCGCCGTTTGGCCGACCCGCTGTCCGAGTTTGTCAAGATTGAGCCGGCCGCGCTGGGCGTCGGAATGTACCAGCGCGATTTGCCCGCCAAGGAGCTCGGCGCGCGGCTGGATGCGGCCGTCGAGGACGCCGTCGCAGCGGTGGGAGTCGAGGTGAATGGCGCGTCGCCTTCATTGCTGCAGCGCGTCGCCGGCCTCAACAGGAAGACTGCATCCGCGCTGCGCGCCCACATCGACACCGCGGGCGAGCTTTCGAGCCGTGAGTCGCTGAGGCAGGTGCCCGGCATCGGTCCCAAGACGTACGTCAACATTGCCGGCTTCCTGCGCATCACGGCTTCCGACGGTGCGCCGCTCGCGGAGCCGCTGGACGCGAGCCGCGTCCACCCGGAAGCATACGCCGAGGCGCGACGACGCCCCGATTAAAGTCACGCCTAAAAGCGCACGGGAGACGATTGACACGAGAGTTGAACCCGTAGGCCCGAGCCCTGCTCGCGGCAGCTGGCATCGGCGCGGGCGCTCTTGGCCAGCTCGCGCGCCGCGGCGGGGGATTTGCCGAGGGTGACTGCGCGCGCCTCCGTGCGCTCGCTGCTGCTCCTGCCCCCGGCGGTGGCGCCGCCTCTCCTGGCGGCGGGCGGGCGGCGCTGGTCGAGCTTCTTTGCGACCCGCTCTTGTGCGGCGACCCGCGCGAACAGCTCGCGCCGCCGCCGCAACTCGTGGCGAGCGCACCGCGTTCCCTCGCCGACGTGCGCGCGGGCGACGTGTTCGAGCACGCCGTCGTCAAGAACGCCGCCCCGTTTGGCCTTTTCGTCGACGTGGGTGTCGGTTCGGACGGGCTCCTCCACGCTTCCGAGCTCAAGAAGCGCGGCAGCGGCCGCCACGTCCCAACAGTTGGCGCGAGCATCTGTGTGACCGCAAAGGCGGTGGACATCAACCGCGGGAGACTATCCCTCGCGCTTCACCCTGTCTGGTGTCTCTAGTCCACACACAGAGACTTTCGCTAGCCGGAGCAGCCCGCGACGAGGCTTGCGTCGCCGCCGCTGTCCACATTTCTGAAACACATTTCTTTACGAGTCTCGGGGACTAAGATTTCTCCTGTCCATCGATTGAGAACGCACTCCCTGCCACCGCGGTGGCTCACCAAGGACTTTTCAGCGTGCTGCGTCATCACCGCGCGGCGCGCAAGCCACGCCTCACCCGGGCAAAAGGAAGCGCGCCGCCGCCGCCCGCCTCGGCTCGCCGCACCGCGCCGCACCGCGCCTCGCCTCGCCTTGCAGCAGCGCACGCGCACACGCACCCACGCGCCCGCGCTCGCTCCGCGAGAGCGAAGCAACCCTCCAAGCGAGTTCCGAACCGGGAGCCAAAAGGTCCCGGCTCGAACCGCGAACCGGTTCGACCACCGCCGCTGGCGGTTCTTGCAAAGGCATCAAAGGCAGTGCCTGATATAGAGCTCTAACGTGAAATAGTGCGAGCGCGCGAGATACTCACCCGACCCACCGTGCCCTCGCGACAGAGATCTCGCGCCGCGCGCGCTCGCACACGCCGCCCGAGAGCACTCCCACCCCCGCCGCCTCGCAAGCTCACAGGTTGATTTGAGGAGAAGCAGCTGGGGGAGATCAAAGCGGGAGAAGGCGGCACGGCGGCGGCGGCGCGGCCCCCCCCCATCCCCACGCCTCCGGGTCGTGCGTACCGCCTCCGGGCGCGAGTGTCCCCCCAGCGTCTGCTCCGGCAGTCGCTCCGGTAATCAGGCCGAGAGCACCAGGGAGGAGGGGAGAAGAGCCCAGGGTGGGGAGAGGAGAAGAGCCCAGGGAGGGGGGAGGAGAAGAGCCCAAGACGGCCTCCCTCTCCCTCCCCTCCCACCGGGCCTCCCTCTCCCTCTCCTCCCACCGGGCCTCCCTCTCCCCCTCCTCCCGCCAAGCACCGACAGTCTCGAGGGGCCAGCCGCTGGAAGGGGCAAGCCAGCGGCACGAGGGCTTCAACCACACAGCTACCAAGGGAACGCGACCCACACAAAGCACCAAAGTTAGGCATCGCCGCGCCGCTCGAGAATGCTCGCAGCTGCCGACCCGATCTGCTGACGGGCGCCGGCATCTGGCTCGCACGATCTGCGCCCTCCACCGGAATTCGTATGCAGCATAGGCACCGGGTCTGGCAGCACCGGCTCAACGCCGCGCCCCGCGGTCGGTGCAAGCAAGGAATGTTCCCGCTGCTGCTCTGCTGCAGCCTCGAGTCGCGGTGCGGCCTCCGCACTCTCGGCGTTCGCCTCTCGCCCTGCTGCAGCATCCGTTCCCATCTCTGGCTGCCGTTCGCCGAGCGCCTCCTCAAAGCATGCGAGAATCTCGTCGCTCTGAAGGTCAGCCTCGAGCACGTCGTCGGCAGCGCGGATGCTCGCCCGGCCGGTCGGCCCTCGAGACCTCACAGTGGCGCCCGCCTCTGACAGCGGCGGCAGCCTCCCAAGCTGGCCACGCATCATGCTGCGCTTCGCGGCAATCGCGTAACGGGAGGCTCGCTGGCTTTTTGTGGCTTTTTGGACGGCTTTTTTGGATTCTCCCGCCCTCCAACCCCTCTCTTGGATTTTTTTACATGGGTCGGGAGGGCAGCTCACGGCGGTCACGCTGCGCGCACCTTGAGTCGCGAGGGCGATGCGGCGACGGACAAACCCAAGTAGACTGCCGAGACTGACCGGTCCGACCCGGTGAAAGACCGGAGACACCGACACGCGAGCTAGGGGGGGGACAAGCGTAAAAAGGGACGGAAGTCGAGAGCGCTCGCAAAGAGGACGCGGCGGCGGCCAATGGCCACATCATCACCACCGCTCGCGCCACCGCCCTCTCCCGCCGTCCCGCCGCCTCTGGCTATCCGCGACGGCGCCGCCCGCGACCGCGACGGCGCCGCTATGCCGCTCGGCGGCGATCGACTGCAGAATGACACGCCGGCCATGCTGCTCAGTTCGCCGCCGCTGGCTCCCCGCGATGGCTCCGCGATGCAGCCCGGTGGAGGACAACTGGAGATGGACGAGATGGATGAGGAGGGAAGAACCCACCACCGCGCGCGGATGTGCGCCGCCCCCCTCCCTCTCCCACCCCACCCCACCGCTGCCGTGTCTCGGAATGAGGAAGCCGGTCTGAACCGACAGCCAGCGCCACACGCGTGGGCCCGAGCGTACGAGTTCTCAGTACAAAAGACCGGGTTTATCTCTCAAAACGTCCTCCCCAACCGTCACCCAGCCCTTCTCTCCGCTCGCGTGTTTTTATGTTGACATGCGCGGGCCCATCGGGGTGCGCACGCGTGCCGCAGGCTGAACAACGGGCTCGCGCTCGCCTCTCAGAAGGTTCAGACGCCAGACAATCTGGAGATGGACGAGATGGATGAGGAGGAAAGAACCCGCCACCTCCGCAGGCTCCGCAAGCGGGGAGTGGACTCCAATTTTCCGGCCCCACCGCCTCTGGAGTTTTCCCGGCGTTGCAACGGCGCGTGCCAAAATACCGTCCCCATCATGCCTGGGGAACCAGGCCGCGGCCGAATGCACGTCTTCCCCAGTCGGCCGCCACGGCGCATTGCTGGCTGCCTCGAGGGCACGGAGCTCGAGGCCGCACGGGCGGAATGGCATGCTTTGGACAAGACTGACGAGCGGGAGGCGATGCGCCGCGCCCGCAACCTTGCAATGAGTCGCTCAGCGCCGCATCGCGAGGGTGACTCCGCACGCCGAGCCAAGGCGCGGCGCGAGAGCACGAGCCAGCAGCGGAGCCATCGCGTGGCAGATCGGGCCCGATGGCGCCTCCGCAGCGACGACATTGCAGACAAGAGAGAGCACCGCCATTGGAGGGCTGTCGTAGTGCGGAGCGGAATAGGCCGCGCGTTCAGCCTGTCAGAGCGGTGGGTGTGGTAGGCCTTCCTTACGTGGGTCACTGTGGTAGGCCTTCCTTACTGTTGTTCAGTCGGCCTAACGTTAGCTACTGTTGTTGGGGAGCCCCACTGTTGTTCTGTTGTTACTGTTAACACTATGTGTATCGCGCGCCTTGCGGGGGGGGCGCGGAAAAGAGGAACCTCTTAGCACCCTCGCCATGGTGCTGCAAGCAGCGCCGGGCGACGACGACTTACCGCCTCCCGGTCCCCCTCGGCACACCTCCGCTGCTCAATGTTTGACGACTCGAACCCGTGAAGCTTCACTAGCAACACTGTTCAGCTCCTAACGTTAGGCTCAACCCTACTTTTCCATGCCCCGAGAGCCCGACAGATAGCCTCACCACCCCAAGCCCAACCCCAACGAGGCAATGTTGTAGGATGTAGCGCACATGCGTGTGTCGCTAGTGACTAATGCCGTAGTGTCGCTAGTGACTACCAATGCCGTACGTAGAGGTTTAGGCAAAGCCAAAGGGGGGGGGGGGGGACGGGTAGCACTGTGCCGAGTTGCGAGTACTTTGGGTTAAAGCATTTTTAATTTCATTTTGCATTATATGGTTTATGAGCTGCGCGTGTGGTTGTGGGGGGCGCAACGACGACCGCGCTCCCCGCAGCTAGCAGCGCAACGCTCGACAAACACAAACCCCTGTGACAGTGCCGCCCCGCGGCAGCCCAGAGCCGTCGCAGACGAGGGCGGAGGGCGCAGGCCAATGCCAATGCGAGGGCCGCCGGAATCTGGGTACGAGTTGTACGGGAGCTTTCGAGAGACGGGGGCGAGGGAAGGGGCGGATAGCGCGGGTCTAGGCGAGCCCGCCGCCAGGTGGCGGGGTGTAGCGTCGCGGGCACGCCACTGCCGCCGCCGCCGCCGCCGCCACTCTACTCGACCTTGAAGCTGGCTGTGGTGGACATGATGATCGCCACGATGATGGCGAAGATGCCCAGCGCCGAGGCGAAGATCTCGATGACGAGGATCTTGACGAACAGCGCGCCGTTTTGGGCATCGGCGAGCGCGCATCCGCTGCCGCAGATTCCAACGCACACGCCGCAAGCGAGGTTGCCGATCCCGCAGCAAACCCCCGCCTACGCAGGCACGTATCGGCGCTGTGCATGGCGGTCGGACGGGGGCGAGTTTGCGGTGCGTGTGTGTGTGTGTGTGTGTGTGTGTGTGTGTGTGTGTGTGTGTGTGTGTGTGTGTGTGTGTGTGTGTGTGTGTGTGTGTGTGTGTGTGTGTGTGTGTGTGTGTGGAGTGCCCAGAACATCGAGTAGCCCGCATTCATGGCGATGGTGTTCACGACGTCCGGCTTCGCACGAATGACTGCGCGGGAGTCGGCGGGGGGGGGGGGGGGGGATGAGGAGGCGGTTGGGGCGCCCAAATGCCCGCCTTGCTCGTCACCCCCCCCCCCTTCTGCGACGGTGCCTGCGGGCTCGTTGTGCTCGATCTTTGACTGCAAGATGATGGAGACGATGACGCCATAGATGGCCACCGCCTCGCAGAAGATGACGCTGCGCACGGGCCAGATGGAGGAGCGTGAGCGGGCCCGGCGTGAGGTGCGCGAGCAGACTACGCGCGTGCGATGCGCTGCGCCTGATCAGGTTCTTTGAGGTGATGCGCGGAGCGCGTACGGCGGCGCCGAGCAGCGACGAGCCCGTGATGAAGATTCCCCACGCGGCGCCGAGAACGGACAGGCCAATGGCGAGGCCGGTGCCGACAAAGGCAAACGCGTACGGGTTGATGTCGGAGAGAACCTCGCTCCAGTTTTCGTAAACGTCGCCGTAGCAGGAGCCTCCGCCGGCGCACGCCATCTGACGCGAGTTGCAAAGGCGGCGCTCACTGGCCGCCGCCGAGAGCAAGACGCGGCGGCGGGGCGCGGCCCAGGCGTGCGGCGAATGGCGGCTCCGAGTCCCTCCGGGAGTGAGTGAGCGGGCGGGCCGCGGCCGAGGGGCGAGGGGAGGCGAGGGGAGTGTGCAGGGGAGGGGGAAGGGGTGGGACTCGGGCCAGAGAGCGGTGCGACGCCTGCTTGCTGAGCTGTGTACTGCGGAGAGAGCAATGTGCGGCGAGAAATTGTCGTGCGCCCCGGTCGCGGGCTAACCCTCGGAGAACCGTGTTTACTTTACGGCCCTTTCCCTGCGAACGCGCACCCCCCCAGGGCTAGGGCTCTCTAGCCCGTAACCCGATGCCGATCATCCGGCCCGCTGGGTGCGCTTCTTAGCTCCCCGGCCCTGGATGTGAGGTTGAGGACTGCACTCCAAGTGCTCCAAGATACTAAGACGAACAGAAGAAAAAAACCACCCTCACACACTCCATAACCACCACGGACACGCGCGCACTCTACAACGAACCCGGGGCGCGGGGCGCGCCCCGACGACCCCCCGTGCGAGTCCCGGAGCCTGCGCAGGCGCAACGCGGCAGACTGCGCTGAGCTGCCGGTGCCCGCGGAGTAAGGGCGCCAGGCCTCTGCCGCACGGGGGACACACACCGCGCGCCCGCGGATGACATTGAGAGGCACCGGCCGGCAGCGCGCGCGCCAGAGCCAGGACCGGCCGCTGCTCTGCCTGCGTGGGCGCGGCACAGGCCGCCGCCCCCGCCGCCGAGGCCGCACGGGCAGGGTGCGCGGGCCCGCGTCCTACTTGGCGGTCGGGTGCGTCATAATGTACTTGATCGCGTCCTCGCACGTCAGGATCTTTTCAGCGTCGGCGTCT
Organism: Emiliania huxleyi CCMP1516; assembly: GCF_000372725.1. Lineage (NCBI taxonomy): Eukaryota > Haptophyta > Isochrysidales > Noelaerhabdaceae > Emiliania > Emiliania huxleyi. Next base: position 668,494 of record NW_005198167.1, on the reverse strand, counting down.
TGAATCTCAATGACAAACTCGTCCTCGAACGCCATCACCACCTCGACCGTGTCCAGGCTGTCAAGCCCCAAGTCGTTGAGGAAGTGCGCCTTGACAGTGACCTGCTCGGGGTGCACCTTATCAAACGTCTTTACGCAGCCCAGGACCCTGTCGGTCACCTCTTCCTCGCTCAGGAAGGTGGTGGAGGCGAAGCTGCGCAGCGCTGGCGCCGCAGTGCGCGCCAGCGCCGCTCGCGGCTGCAGCGCGGGCGCCGCGGTGCGCGCCAGCGCGCGAGAGAGCGCGGGCGCGCGCGACGCGGCGGCGACGGATCGCGAAAGCATCGCGCAGCAGGTGTCGAGGCAGCTCTGGCGCGCTGCCAGAAAAGAAGAATTTTGTGGCACGATCACCGTCGCAACTCCTCCTCCAGGGCCTCCTCCCAGAGGAGCACCCGCCCCTCCCTCACCCAATCCTCCCACCCTGTGGGAATGAATGGGACACCGCCAACAGAACCACGCCCAGCGTGCCAGCAGCGCAGCCCCTTCCGCTCCCCCGGCCTCGAACTCCGCCACCCAGCGCCGGGACCACCTCGTCACGCTCCTCGATCGAGAGCCGCCTAAACGCCGCCTCCGCGGCCGCCCCGCGCGCACCGAGGCCCTCCGGCCTCGACAAGAACAGCTCGACGGGCGGGTAAGCGCCCGGGTCAGGATCGCCGAGATCGCGACGCATCCGCGCCGCAATCGCGTCGAGCTCCAGCCAGCGAGCGCTGCGAGCGGTACTGAGACGCTGTGCTGGCGTAGCGCAGCAATCGCCTTTGACGAGCGGTTCTTGAACGCCTGCTCGCTCTTCCACGCAGGGCCAACGGCGGGGTTTTCGCCATTCACGTGCATGGCATTGGCCGCAAGCTGGGCGGCGTTGGTAGGAGGGACGCCGTGGGGGTCCATCCCGTCGAGGTGATCCGTCAGCGAAGCGTAGTCATCGGTCACGCCACCGACTCTGGGCCGGCGCGGGGCCCCCCGGAGGCACCGTGCGCCGCGCCGCAGTGCGGAAACGGGGCTCCGGCTCTATTAGTCTCTATTAGCACCGACTTCCCGATTAAGCTAGGTTAATCAGAGGGCAGATTTGGAAAGATCTCGAGGAGTACATACAGATAGACCCTCCAACCATCAGAAAACTCCGACCTGATCGGTCGTACTGACCGCCGACAGATCACTCCAGACAGCAGACAGCAGAAACGGCTGTGCGGTGAGCCTCCAGGAGTGCACTCTATGGAGTCTTCCGCGGCCGATTGGATCTGCGCACGTCAAGCGGTGGGGTGCGGATCCTGACGCGTCGCTCGCACAGGGAGAGGGAAAGACACGCACGTGCGGGTGGCCGTTATGAGAGTTGAGACCGGGCTGAAATGCACAGACATGAGATACACTAAGATCATCACACTTTACACTGCGTGCAAAAACCGTGTGTCGACGGGCCCCTGCGTGTGCGCCCTCTCTACAACTCGTCGTGCGCCTGCGCACGCGGGTCCACCACCTGGCGTCGTCGCGGCTCACTAGTGGGCTGCACTCGCTTTCTGGCCCTCCGCGCGCCCCGGTGACGCTGGCGCGCACTGGCGTCCGCATTCGCGTGCGCCTGTTTGCTGGCCTCGAGAGCACCGAGGAGCGCAGAGGCCTCGGCCGTGCCAGCAGAGTACTCGTCGAGCAAGACGGCCGGTAGATCCAAAGCCAGGCCAGCCGCCTTGCTGGAGTTGTCAGCCTTGCGCGCGCTCTCGTCGAGCCGTTGCAGCCGTTGCAGATGCGAACGCAGCTGTTGGTTGTTTTCCTGCAGCCTCTGGCGCCTCCGCTCGAGCGATTGCACCTAAAGTGTGGGCAATCAAACCTGGGGCGCGCTTGCACATGGGCAGGGACGGGGACGGAGACCCTGAGCCTGCTCGCGTTCCGCTGATGCCGACTGAGCAGGACGGCTGCCAGCGTGCCGGACCGGAGCCACCGGGGCGGCGCACTCTTCCACCACGAGGTCGGTGGCCAAATGCTGGAGGACGACGCGGCCCTGTGGCAATTCGCTCATGGCGCTTCGGTCCTCGAGGGGCGGCTCGCTTCCTGCCGGCGAGACCTTCTCGCCGCCCGCGGAAGTTTCGGAGGGCGGTGGGTCGAGCACCACGGTGACCAAATCGCCGGGCCAGACCTGGCGCACAAGCAACTCGCTGCTGCCCTCGTGCCGGTAGCCTCGCGGCACGAGGGTGCCAAGCCGCAAGTGGTGGGAGCCTACGTGTGCAAGGATGACAAGTGGAGAGCACTCCTGGATCGTCGCCCCGACGCTAACGGCGCGCGCCATTCCAACGGTACGCGGCAGCCCGCTGCGCGAGCCCAGAAGCAAGGAGCAAGAGGGAGCTCGAGTTGACGCCCTCCTGCGTTACGGAGCTCCCAGTGCGGAACGAGAAACGGGCTCATGGGGCGTGGTGAGCGCCCTCCTGTGCGCCGGTAGGCGGGTAGTCGGCGGCGGGACGCAAGTGGGCCTCGCAAGCGCACTGCGCGACAGAGACGACGCCCGCGACCAGCTCACGAACCAGCCTGCCGCGCTGCTGCTGCCGGCTCGAGCCCGTTGGAACCACCTCGCGCAGCCGCCACACGTGCCCAACCTACGGTTGAAGCAAGACGCACCTGCGGAGCAAGTCGAGGTCGCGGCGGAGTCGCCAGTCGTGCGTCACCACGGTGCCCTGCCCGAGGCGGGCCCCAGGGGGCACGACGCCGTAGCCCGTCTCCGTGCCGTCCTCGGCAGCATAGAACAGCTGCAGCGTCGCCGCGCCATCGTTTCGCACCGAGAGCTCCACCGTCTCATTGTAGCCGGGCGGGTTCACGCGTCGGCGCCTGACCGTGCCGTTGCCACTGCTTTGGAGGGCACAGCCGTGGTCGCTGTGGATCGAGGCGCAGGCCGCCGCATCGCAGGCCACGCGGCCGATCGAGGCGTCGCACGCCCGTGCGCAAGGCCCGTGCCGCATCCACGCACCGTTGGTCTCGCACTCACCAGCAGCAGCCCAGCGAGCGCACTTGGCGGCGGACCTTTCCGCACATGCAAGCGGGCACGCGCTGAGCATGTACTCTGCATTTTTGTCGCACTCCTCCGACTCAGCCCAGCGCACGCACGCCTTGAGCTTCCGACCTCCGCTCGCCTCGAGCTGAAATTTCCGCGAATCGCAGCGGGCCTGATCAGCATCGCACGGCAGCGGCAGCGAGGTGATGGCATCGGAGCTGCTGCACAGGCCCGGGCAGACGACCGACAGCGTGTGCGGTGCCGCTTCGCATTCGACTGACCGCTCCAAGCATTCGTTCCAGTCGCAGGCGCTCTTACAGTTTGATCGCATGTACTCGTGGTTTGCGGCGCATTCCCCGCTCGCAGCCCAAGCCGCGCAGTCGGACTCTGACGGCGTGGCGAGCGGCGCCACAGCGAGAGTCAACAACATACCCGAATGTGCGAAAGACAACGCACGCCACGCAGCGGAGCTGGGAATAGGACCGCCCAAGCGGCGTGGCGTGGAGCGGTTGAGCATCCCTCCGGGGGCCCCTCTGCGCCGGGGAGGCGTTGTTGGAGGCTAGGACGCAAGCGTCCGTCGTCCTTTTCAAACTCGGGGCCCACTCCGCTACCTACGCTCCGACCCGAATTTGGAGGGCCTAAAAGTTTAAGGTGTTGCTGCGCAAAAGGGGTCGGACACAGGGCGCAGCTCATGCTAAGAGCTAGAAGGGGAGCTAGAGAGAACGACTACCCTGTCCCGTTATTGCGTACACCAACACCACAAAAGGAAGATGTGCAAAAGAAAGTTCGCTCCTAAAGTACGGTGGAGACGCCCGAGGGTGGGCGACGGCTAGCACCACACTCCTCTCCTTAAAATCCCTGTGTGGTGGCGGCGTGCCGTCCTCTAATCCCTCCCTTGCGTTCTCTCTTTTCTTTCTTTCTTCCAAAGGCAATCCCCAAACAAAGGCAATCCTGGGGGGGCGCCCCCCCAAGGCAATCATGGAACTTGGGGCCAAAAAAATTCTGCGACGGCTCGGCACTCGGCGAGGTGGATGGGTTGGGAGCGAGGGGGCGCAAGTGTTCTCTTCTTGAGCACTTGAGCACTTGATAGGGTCGATTCCGCATGGTACGGGACCCCTCGATGTGGTGGGAAAAAAACTCGGCCGCGGCTTACATTTAACTCCCCTTTCTCCCGCGGTGGGGCGCGCGCGCGGGGGCGGCGGGTGTGCGGGATGTTTGTGGGCCCGAGCGAGAGCGATGCCATGCGTGTGTCCGCTTTACTCTTACACCTTAAACATCGCACACGCAGCTCAAAAACACTAACAGAGTCCTCCCAACTACTGCCGCTAAATGTGGCGCGCCAATCTCCGCAGGGGAGATCCAGGACACATGCGATATGCTACCCACGGGCAAATCACCAGGCCCCGACCTACTCCCAAACGCCTTCTATAAAATATTCTCCGCAAAGGTCACCCCCATACTCGAGCGGGTCTACGCCGAGAGCAAACAGCGAGGATCACTACCTAAAGGGTGTTCAGACGGCTTAATCTCAGTCCTTTACAAGAAAAAAGAGAGAACCGACCCGAGAAACTACCGCCCCATTACGCTCCTCAACGGAGACTACAAAATTATGATGAGAATCCTAGCGAGAAGAATGGCAGAGGCTGCGGTCCAGTTCGTCTCCTCCCCCCAAACGGGCTTCGTACCAGACGCCTTCATCGGAGAGAACATCATGTTCCTAAAACTGGTCCAATCATACCTTGAAGAGGAAGACGAAGACGGTTACTTCCTCTTTCTAGACATGGAGTTGGAGAAAGCGTTTGACCGATGCTCCTGGGACTTCCTGCTCAAGGCGCTCAAGAAAATCGGGTTTGACGACGACTTCATCTCTTACATTAAACTAGCATACTCACAAGATAATGCCCCCGAGAGGCAGCTATACACCAATGGGTACCTCGGACCAAAATTTAACATCCGATCTGGAGTAGCACAAGGCTGCCCACTCAGCCCCCTCCTCTTCTTACTAATCACCGAGCCTCTCACGAGATTAATCATGCAATCTCCAGAGAGCGAGATAAATGGAATAAAAATAAACGCAATCCGATACATTATCAGCCAATACGCCGACGACACCACCCTCCTACTCTCCCCTGGAGACCAGCCCGCCGTGAACAGAATCCTCAAATTATGGGAACTGTGCCGTCGCTCCGAAACGGAAATCCGGACACGGGAAAATATAAGGTAAGATTCTTGCCGCCGATTTTGGCACGCCATTACGCCCCCCACAGCAAATCGGTTTTTGCCCTTAACTAGTGCTGTTTTCGTTGGGCCGATTTCCGCTTGACTTGGTCGGTTTGAGCACTATTTTCAGCCAACGCCAGGATTACAAACAAAGCAAAAAGGCACGTCAAAAACAAAACACCCCTCGCGACGCACTCTCTCACCCCACCTCCTGCGACTCGACATCTCCAATGAACTCCAACACCTCTTCAGTGTCCATCATCTCTACCAGCTCGTGCAGTGACCCGCTCGGAGGGTGAGCGTCCGCCGCTGCGTCCGCGTTCGGCCGAGGCGCCTCCAACGTCGCCGCAGCGCCGGCATCGTACGCCGCATTGCCAGAGAGATGAGGGGAGGGCAGGAGGGGCAGGAGCGCACCAGCGGCACAGACTCGCCGTAGGCTGAGGAGCCTAATCTCGGGTGATCTCGGGTCATCTCGCCGCAGGCGGAGGAGCCTGCTCTCGCGCGATGGCGGCGGGTCGAGCTCGGACGCACCGCAGCGAGGGCGGGGTGGAGCTGGTGTCGCGAGGAGGCGGGGTTGGGGACGGGGCCAGAGCGGGCAGGGCAAGACAGCGCAGTCTCCTCAGGGTAGGGAGGCGGCGGGGAGGTGCGGGGGAGGTGCGGGCGAGGTGCGGGCGAGGTGCGGGCGAGGTGCGGGGCTTGCGGCTCGCCTCGCTCGTGCGGAGGCAGGCTTCCTGCGGCGACGGGAGGGGGCGGGTTGGCGAGGGAAGGCGGGCAGCGAGGGCCAAGGCGGAAGACAGAGCACTTGGAGCACTTGGAGTGCAGTCATCAGCCTCACATCCAGGGCCGGGGAGCTCAGAAGCGCACCCAGCGGGCCGGATGATCGGGATCGGGGTACGGGCTAAAGAGCCCTGACCCCTCCCGAGTTTCTTTGTTTGCATCTCCGACATGTCGCATGTTCGCGTGCGCGTCGTGTCTGTCGGGCCATTGCCTCTGCGAGCGCTTGCGTTGAACAGTGCGGCAGCGCGGCGGGGCGTGGGCGTGCTGGCAGGGGCCTGCGCAGGCGGGGGCGTGCAGCGGGGGCGTGCAGCCACGGCCCTGCAGCGGGCGGCGGCACGGGTGCAGCCACTGGGGGCGGTGCGGCTGCGGTCGAGCAGCGCGGAGGAGGATATGGATCCCAAGATCAAGGATCTTGTCGACCAGATCGCCTCTCTTAGCCTCCTCGAAGCGGCGCAACTCACCGACGCCCTCAAGGCACGCGCCATCACCGCCAAGCATTCACGGCCGCAAGCACACGCTCAACACCACCAGCACTATCGCCGCGGCCGCGCGCCGGACCACCTACGCCGACCCACCCTTCAACTCCCGCCGCCGCGGCCGCCTCCCTCCCCTCCCCCTCCCCTCTCGAGCCCTGGACAGGGAGTCTGCTCACAGGAGCGTCACGGCGCCCAGTCTCCCTCTCCTCTCACTCTCCCTCACCTCCACCCGCGTAATCAGGAGCGACTCGGCATATCAGACGCGATGATGATGCCGGCAGCGGGCGCTGCGCCGGCGGCGGGTGCGACGCCGCCGCCGGCAGCGGAGGAGGCGGCAGCGCCAGAGAAGACGGCGTTTAGCGTCAGGCTGGAGAAGTTTGACCCCGCGAGCAAGATTAAGGTGCGCGAGGAAGGGAGGGTTCAACCCGGCGCGAAGACCACTTGGCGCTCACGGCTGCGCGCACGCGACACCACCCAGCGCCGCCCGCACACAGCCCACCTTCTCCCGTCCACCGGCTTGAGCTCGCGGGATAGCTCCGTGGGGCTTCGGGCTGAGGCAGCACGGAAGAGCGCCCATTGCGCTCAAAGTGCCCGCCGCAGTGCATACGAGTTGTGCTCACGCAACAATCCTCCCCCCCCCCCCACCCACCCACCCACCCACCCACCCCCAAACAGGTCATCAAAGAAGTGCGCGCTCTCACCGGCCTGGGGCTGAAGGAGGCAAAGGAGCTGGTGGAGAACGCGCCCAAGGAGATCAAGGCCGACGTCAAAAAGGTGGCGCCGCCCCCCTGCCGTCGCCACCGTAGTCAGCACGTACCCTCACCCCTCACCCTCGCCCTTCATGCCTGCAGGAGGAAGCGGAGGAGCTCAAGGAGCGAGCCCCCACCCCGCCCCACCACCCCTCCCCCCATGCACACCCTGCCACCACCACCACCCCACCCACCCTCGGTCTGCTCGTACTGCGACGCCGCGACGCCAGCCCCACCGACTCTGGGATGCGCCGACACGCGCTCTTGCTCCCATCGAACAAAGAGCGAACGGCGTCCGCAGCCCTCCCGGACACCGCTGCTTCCTCGCACCCGATCCCCGCAGGAGAAGCTCGAGGCTGCAGGCGGTACCGTCGTTATTGAGTAGGAGGTGATCTCACATAATACCTATGATTTCGGATGGTCGTGGGTGACATCTCGACGCGAGGCACCTAATATATAGAGTACCTTCGGCCGGGCGGAGGCGCGGGCGAGCGAGACCGAGCGGCGCGGGCGAGTCGAGTCACTGTTGGCTAGAGCGTACTACAAGGGCGTGTAGTGCGTGCAGCTTTGTGTGTGGCTCTCTAAGTACACAGAAAAAAAAGTTGTGTGCGGCCGCGAGCCGAACGAGGTCGTCGCACGTCGGCGCCGGGCACCGGGACACTTGGAGCACTTGGAGTGTCACACAGTCATTTTACTTTTTAGCCTCACGCATCACTCATCAGCAAGATCAGCTAGAGGGTGCGCAGCGTCCTTCATGTAATCTAAAATCTGAGGATTCAGGATTCAGGCATCGCTTCAGTGAGGCCAAAGTAGGTAGGTAGGTAGGTGTTACCTCACACTGTCTAGGCTTAGCCTACTAGGCACAGAGACAAGGAGGGCCCCCGCACACACGAACCCACACATAAAGCCGTACGGCTTTACAGAGAGGGACGAGTGCACGCATTGGGCATCAGAGAGCCATACCGTAAGTGTTTGCTGTTGTTTGGCTTGAGCCAAGCAGGCACACCCGCGCGCGAGCGATTAGGCCAGGCCCGAAGCCTGACTCAAACCAAGGTGGAGCACAGGGACAGGGACACCGTACTCACGTACTGACATCCCGCCCCGCGCTAGGGGCGGTGGCGCGCGCCGCGCCGGGACACTTTGGACCCGCAGCCTGGCATACGCCATGCCAGGCCACAGATTCGCCGGCAGAGCCTTAAAGCTGCATCCGCGATCCGCGCCGGCTCTCAGGAGAGATCCGGCGCGGTGCTGACCGCGTCCTCGCAGGCCACCGAGTTCACGATGGTGTCCGGAGGGAAACGGTGCAGCTGCGGCATGTCGCAGTGCGGCATGCCGCAGTGCGTCACGCGGCGCTCCTGCAGCAGCGCGCGCGCGGTGGTGAGGAGGGAGCAAGCCCTTGAGCTGCTGGCGTAGTCCATCGCCCGCGCACGCACGCCGGCCTTGAGGTGGTTCCACCAACAACTGGCCCAGGGGTTGTGACCCTGCGGCGTTCACGTACGGACCCGCCTCGGTATGGCTAACCTGTTGGCGAGCGGTGCCTATTGGCGCTGCGACGGCGACTGCCAGGACCGTGCAGAACACGCTCGCAGACCGTATGGCAAGGCCGGCACCGTGAGGCCAAAGTGAGTTTATGGATGTGTGAGAACGGTACGGGACACGAGGAGGCACGCGGACCGACTCGTCGGCGACTCTGCTGCACGCCGGAGCACCTGGAGCACTTGGAGCCGGATCAGAATTTTTCTCAGCGTGAGCGAGACGTGGAGGAAGAGTGCCACCGTCGGGTAGGACAGGTCGTCCCGGAGCAGCGGAGTAGCCGTCGTGGTCGCGGCGAGCAGCGCCGGCCACTCCGGCGCTGCGTCGGCAACGTGGGAGCATGTCCACCGCCACTTCGCGGTCGCAGCGCTGTTACCGGGCACCTAATTTTTCGCTACCTGGTAGGGATCCCTACATATCACACGGCACACGCTGAGGCGCTACATACCGCCCCTGCTTCATATCGGTCAAACTGGCGGTACATATCGCTGGCGCTACATATCGGTCCGGCAGCGATGTGTAGCGCTGGCGCCGGTACATATCGGCCCGGACTGCTATGTACCGCCTCCGGTAACATAGCGCAACATTGGCGAGAGAAGCGCAGCCGTGACCATACCACCAGCGGGTGATACATAGCAGAGTCGGTACACAGCGCTCCAGGCCGATACGTATCAGTGCCAGCGATACATATCGCTGCCGGACCCATAAGTAGCGCGAGTGCTACATATCACCAGTTAGACCGATATGTAGCGCGAGCGTTATGTGGCGATCTGAGGCGCTATATAGCCGGCTGGGGTGATATGTACCACGCAACTCCGGTATATAGCGCCGCCGATGTGTATCACCCGGCAGCGATATGGGTGGCACTGACCGGTATGTAGCACACCAGGCGTTATGGTTGGTAGCGGCGCCGATATGGTATCACCGCCGGGCGCTATATCACGGGGCGCTACATAGCACCCTCCAGCGATACGTATCGGCCGAGGCGATATGTAGCGCGGATGTCCGCTACATATCGGAGGGGCCACTTTCCTGACGGGCCCCAGCTTCGGCTGAGGGCTGAGGTAGTGGTAGTGGTAGAGCCCGACAAGCTGCCGAGCCCGAGGAAGGAGGTGGGGTCCTCACCCGCCGTCACCCCGGCGGCCCGCGCACGCACGCCGTCTGAGCCTAGCGCAGCGCGAACTCGCTCTGAGCCTAGCGCAGCGCGAGATTTGCGCAGCAACCCGGCCGGGCAACAATTGAAAAAAATTATTGTGGCGGCTTTGCACGATCCGCGAGCTCGCGAGTGAGTAGAGGCCCCGCCCACCCAGGGTCGTCTGGCCCTTGGGTTCTTGTCTCGCCCCCCGGGGCGTCCGCCGGTAGTCTTCCCAAGAGACCTCGAGAGAGTGAGTGCGTGAGAGCGTGCCAGATCCGCGAGAACACTATGGCCGGCGTCGCGTTGGCCTGCGTGCTCGGCCCGGTGGCCTACTCGCTGGGCTCGCCCACGGCCGCGTCTGCGCGGCGCGGCGCGCCAGCGATGCAGTACTCGCTCAACAACTACCCTCTTCCGGGCCCGCTCTTGCCCGTCTACAACCAGGCGCTCGTCAAGCTCTCACGCTCGGACGAGACCACCACGGGCGGCCTATTCCTGGCCGCGGAGGAGAAGGAGAAGCCTCGCGAGGGCGTCGTGGTGGAGGCTGGCCCTGGCCGCGTCCATCCTGATACTGGCGCGACGCTCCCCACCGCGGTGAAGAGCGGCGACTTGGTGCTATTGGGCGAGTTTGCCGGCGAGAAGGCGAATCATATGCCATCAAGCAGAATCCTCGCGACGCGACTCAACCCGCCCGTGCGCTCTCGCCCTCGGCTCGTAGGTGGACTACAATGGCGCGTCGCACCAGTTCGTGTCCGACGACGGGATCCTTGGGACGTTTAAGGGCGGCGTCGTGCAGGCCGACACCTTTTGCCCGCTGCGCGACCGGCTGCTTGTCAGGCGAGAAGAGTGAACCTATTCGCTCGGGACGGGGCGCACGCTCTCAGAACGCAGCCCGCCGGACTCCACAGGCTAGCCGAGGCGCAGAGCGAGACTTCCTCTGGCATTGCGCTCGCGACCGGGGACGACGAGGCGGCGACGCAGGGCGAGGTGCGCGCCGCTGCGCTTGGCGCCCATGTCCATGTGCACACCTTCGCCCTCGGCGCGGCGCCTCATTGGCTCACACGCCGCTTGCTCAGGTGGTTGCGGCCGGGCCCGGGCGGATGACCTCCGCCGGCGAGGTGGTCCCGGTGGGCATTTCCGCAGGCGCGCGCAAACCCACAACAGACAGCCGTGCTCGCCGCTGACGGCAATCCCCGTCGCTCAAACGTCTGCCTCACGGACGACGGTGGCGCCGGCCGTCGACTAGAGACGCCCCGAACCTTCTGCCTCAGGCGAGCACGTGTTGTTTGGCAAGTACGCGGGCGCCGACGTCTCGCTGCCCGGGGGCAAGTTCAAGGTGGTCCACGCTTCGGACTGCCTCGCTAAGTGGTAGTTTCCCTTGCTGAATGCGGGGCCGTAGATTAGCGAGAGGCTCGGGTGCGCACAATCCCAGCTGAGGCGCGTGGGGGGGCACGGGGGCGGGGCGGGGGAGCCTCTCGCTCTCCCTCACCCTCTGAAGCTCTGTGAATCAGCAGTCTGAGTCTCTCGAAAAAGCCCGGGACAGAGAAAACGACATTTCCGGTCTAGCCATGTACACATGAGCATGACGCATGAGGACTGCGTATCTCTGCGTTATGTCGGCGTCCTCTATGGACTATGCGACACTTACACCGTCAGCGTCACGCGTGCCTCTTCACCGCGAAACCCCCGCGCGGCTCAACCTACCCCCCTCCCTAGATCTGTAATTGTATAGCCTCATGCACAGTGACCGCCTGCAACAGAATCCCGAATGCCTGGGCGCGGGCATAATCGAGCAACATATGTGTCCGCGCGAGCGTACAGCCCTCTCCCTTGCGCGGCTGCGGGTCGCCGCCTGCTGCTGGGCGCCGCCGTCCGCTACGAGAGGAAGTCCGCCTTGACCTTGCGACCGAGGTGCCTAGAGCAAACGCGCTCCCGATTTAGACGCCGTCTCGAGCTTTGCTCTCGAGAGCTTGAGAGGCGCCAAGCGGACGAGCCAAACAGAGCGATGTTGACAGAGCAGAGCACATAGTTGATCGGCGTGACGAGCAGCGCGTAGGGCATGAAGAAGAAGCCGGTCACCTGGGTATGCACGTGTGGGCTCTCGCGGTGCCTCGCCAGCACGGGGCGGGGGCGCGCAAACGGGCGCGAGGGGCGGGGGAAGGGGGGTGCACAACTATCTCGTCACCGTCAGCGCTGACATCTGGGCGATCGAGATTTTCTCCACGGGCCGTTCGAGGTCGAGAAAGTTTGCGCCTATTCAGGCGCACGTCCGGGCCTCGCTGTGTGGCGCCCGCCACCCCACGGGCGGGCGGGCATTGGGCGCCGGAGATGAGCCACTTGCTCATCGGAGCCCAGAAGTGGACGGTGAACGGGCCTAAAGAGAGGACGCGCCGTCTCCGCCTGCTGCTGCAGGAGCGGGCGAAAGGTCGAGGGCGAGAAGGGACCGTTCGCGGCGCCGGCAAAGGACGAGATGCCTACTCGCAAAGCCCTGTGTTTGCCGAGGCGCTTCGCCAGAGTGCATGCGCTAGGCAAGGCCACCCGGAATGGACATCGCAACCATAGCGGCCTGCATCCTCGGCCCCGCCATGACGAGCGCCGCCAACCCGACGGCGCCCGCGCCCGCCTGCATGCCGACCGCCCTCACCTCGTCGGCCTTGCCCTGCTCCACCTGGTACTCAAAGGCGCGCCGGAGCTGGTTCGACTGCGCGAGGACATTCGACACGTGGCAAAAAAAGAGCATCAGGTTTCGCGGCTGCACCACCCACGCCCAGCGCGCAAAGAGGGACGAGTAGACGATCTGAACGGGCGTCATGTTCATCGAGATAACCTCTGGGCCCTGGTACAGGGCGTCGTAGATGGCTGAGCCCATCAATCCCCAGCCGGCCAACGCACCGCCAAAGCCCCAGAATTCGGCTGTCCGGAGAAAGTGCTTCTTGGCGGGCTCGGCAGCTGGCGGCGTCTCGGTGCTGAGCCGCGCGTACGACGTGCGCAGCGCGAGGCCCAACCGCGGCGACACTGCCGATCTCACGCGAGAGAGCATCGGGCGAAGCAGATAAAAAGAATTCACCAGCTCGTGTAAGCAGACGGCTATCAAAATTCTTCCCTATAAAGAGGCCCCGAGAGAATTCTTAAATACAAGCCTGTCCGAGGAGGCCATCGGCCAAAAGCGCATGTCTTGAAGGTCCGATACTGGAAGCCCATAGAGAGAGTTTTTTAGCAATACCTTTATGTGATGTATGATTCATTAGGGTGCCCACAGGGCCCAAAAAAAGAAAAGAAAAAAGAAATGGGCCACCCCAGATCGCAGCACTTCGTGTTGGCCAGTCGAGATATTGAGAGTGTGACTAGGAGGGAGGGACGCTGGGGATTCTCAAAGGTATACCCTTGGAATGGCCGGATCCAGCCTTAAAAGTACGAGATCGCGCGCGCTTCGCGCGCTGCACCGCCTGTTCTCCGCGGCTGAGTGACGACGCGTGCCGTGTGCCACCAGAGTTGAGCGCGCGCGGCGCGACGGCGCCCGCGAGGGAAGGCGCGGGTGCAGCGGCCGCCGGCGGCCGTACCGCCCGCCAGCCGGCGCAGCAGCGGCCAGCGCAGCGGCCGCCGGCGCAGCAGCCAGAGCAGCCGGTGCGCGCCTTGCGAGGCGAGTACTGCCGTCCGGCAGCCTTGAGGCGGCCGGGCGGCAGTACTCGTTCGAACTTTGCGAGCCGTGCGCGCGCCGAGGCGCCCGCGGCGCGCGCCCGCCCGGCTGCCAGTAGGAGGCGGCGCAATATGGCCTATAGTACAGCCCTTGAGGAAGAGGCTGGCTGGCAGTGCTGTATGCCGCCGAGGGGCAGTTTTTGGGTGCTGACCCACGCCCAGGGGGCTGCAGAAGGCGTCCGCAGCCGGGACAACCCGCCCCCCCAGCCGAGGCCGGTCGAATCCCACTTGGTCACAGCCATGAGGAGTCCTCTTGGTGCTCCTGGCGGCCGTTGGAATGGCGAGCGCGCGCCGATGGGGGGGGGGGGGGTCTTGCTTGCTCCACACCGAGCGCCATCGGTCCGGACCGGCGTGACCACCGAGGGGTGGCCTGCACAAGGTCTGAGCCGCGGGCGCTCGGCGCCAAGTGCAGTGTCACGCTCGCGCTCGCGCGTGACAAACCGGGGAACCCTCGTTTCCTATGTACTCGGTCCCCCAACGGAAGAGGCCTCTCTCCTATTGGAACTGGCCAACATCAGATTTGCCTCGTGCGTCCCTTTTTGAGCCGGAAAGCTATTTTCTTTTGGGTCCTGTGGGCACCCTATGTATGTTACAGGTGGGTTAAGAGGGAGATGTGCGCGAGCTGCGCAATGCGAGGGCGGCGGGCACCGACGGCTCAGCCGAGTCGGGTCGGTAAAGCCCTCCCACTGTTCTTCGGTGGCTCTGTCGCGAGACGGTTGGCCGATCGGAATCCATTAACTACGACGTGGAGTTCATCCCCGATGAACGACTCATGGTCAAATTGCCCATCTCGACTTGCCCGTTGTCAACATCACTAGGGAGATTTGATTGGCGCTGGCGCCTGCTGTTGACAAGTGGGATCATCTGGCTTCCGGAATACTTCCGCGAAGCTGCCCCCAGCAGGCGTTTGACCAAAATCCAAATTTCCCTACTCCAGTTGAGGCGGCCCTCGGACCCGAGAAATTCTTATTCTTTCTGGCACTAAACAACACACAGGTACCCACGTGAGCCACAAAAAAGATTTTTTGAATCAAAAAGAATGATGTGCTTTCTGGGCACGGCGTCCGGGCGCGCACTGGCACGAAGACAAGTACACCACGGGCGCGAACGGGCACACTACCACGCAAAAAGCGTCTGATGTCCTTCACTGGTCTCACTCAGACTTCGTTCTCTTCACCTTCTCTCGCTCTATCTCGAACACTCGTCGGCGTCTCCTCAAATGTCCATGCCGCCGCCAAGCGGCTGCTCCTCCTCCTCCTCCGCATCCAGCAGCTCGCCCTCCTCGTCATCATCGAGCACAGCTCCTAAGTCCTCCTCCTCCTCTGACCCGATGCCCGCCCTCTGGCTCCGCACACCGGCCACCGAGGCACCGGCGTTCGTATCCGTGGCGTCTGCAGCGTCCTCGTCCGGCATTCCCACAGCCGCCGCGCCGGACGCGCCGCCTAAGCCCGGGAAAGCGCCCGCGGCGCCCGCGGACGGCGGAGCCAGATCCACTAGGCGCACAGGGCTCTCAAAACGCGGCGGCAGCGGCGGCGGCGGCGGCGGCGGCGGCGGCGGCTCTGCTGCCATCCACGACTGCTCCTCGCGGTCCTCCTTGGCGGCCATGTCCTCGGGCGGAGCCTCGTGCAAGGCCTCGAGGCCGCCCGCGGCGATGCTGCTACGAAAAGCGTCCATGTTTTGCATGAGCGATCCCAGATCCGCCATCGTGGGCCCTCCCACATCGGAGCCAAAGTCTCCGAATTGGGAGGGCGTTGGCAGAGCCTGGTGCCGCCGCGGCACCACCCGGACGACGTCCACCTCGGCCTCCTCCACCACCTCCCCGTGGTCCAGGACCGGCTGTTTCATCAGCTCTGCCACCTCTCGGTCGGTCGCACTCACGGCACTCACGTCGGATGCTGCAAAGGCGGATCCGACAGAGGGGAGCCGACCCAGCAACGCGACTGCCCGCGAGATCGGGTCCGAGTCGATCGTCCCCGGGTTCGTCAGGGCCCTGAAGCGCCCCGTCTCGCGGGCGCCCTCGGCGTAGCCGCGCTCGTGCCGCGCCTTGTGCGGGGAGCCGACCCAACGCACCGAAGACGCGGTCGAACCAATCTCCGACTCCTGGTCCTCCCACCTCGCACCAAACCCGGCCGGCGGGGAGCGTTCGGTGGCTTGCACGGCAGCAAACGCGGCCGGAGCATTTGGCGCAAGCGCCCGCCCAGGCGCCGGCACGGCGACATCGGTTCCGCGCGGCGAAACAGCAGAGCCGCGCTGCTGGCGGTACCCACTCGCGATGCGCGCACCTACACGCGTAGCGGGAAGCCAGAGAACGTGAGGGGGCTCGGGGAACAAGCACACACCGGGCCGCCGTCAAGGGCGCGCACGGATGGCGGCGAGGTCCGCGTCGAACCCTTGCTCTCCGTCGTCGGTCGTCGCCGCCGCCGCCCCGGTCAGCGCCATTTTCTCTGGTGCGCCGTTCAGCCCCTTCTCCGCCGCTGCTAGAGGGCTCTCGCCGATTGACCAGCGCCATGGAGATGTGAGCGGGGAGACGCGTGCGCGTGCCGGCGTGGCCAAAGGCGTCGCCTCCTGCACTCTCTCCGCCGCCTCCCGAGGGAGCGCGTAGTCGAGGCCCAATCTGCCGCAGACGGTGAATAGGGTTGCGCGCGCCTATTGAGGACCGGCTCAGCCACCGTGACCCAAACATTTCACGCCACAACCGAAACGGCGGGGGTATGAGCGGGCGCGCACGTCGGCGGCGGCGAGGGTCGGGTCGCGCCACGCATCTGCCGTCCGGCCGGCGGCACCGTGAGCAGCCCTCGAGAACTTGTCCACGGTGGCTTGAACGGCGGGGAGCACCTACAGAGGGGGCGACGCAACAAACCTCCGCGTCCAAGCCCGTGTGGCGTGGAGAGTGTGCAACTAGGGGGGGGGGGGGGGGGGAAGGGGGTTGCGTCGACGAACAGGCGGACGCGAGCAATCACGTGCCGCGAGCTAGCAAATGCATGCTATGTGGACGAGCGTCGCAGTGGGGACTTCACCTCGTCGACCATGAAAACGAACAGCTCCGCCGCCATCAGCTGTGCGTCCGCCTCGCCGCGCCGCCGCGCCGTCCGACGCCACAGCACCGCCAGGCCAAAGGCGCTTGATGGCAGGAGCAGGAGCAGGAGCAGGAGCGGCAGCAGGGAGCCGTGTCGGCGCGCCGCAGATGCCGCCGCGCCGAGACCTGTGGACACGCGAGATTACTCGTCTGAGAGGCGCTCCGTCGCGTGCGTGCGTGCGCGTGTGTGCGCACCGTCTGTGTCCAGTACTGTACACTATCGCGGCCAAGTGTTTGCGCCGGTGACCTCCCGCATCCCTGCCTCACCGTCTGTATATGTCTACAGTCGAAGCCTTGCTCGTCTGGCGACCGCCGCGCCGCGAGCGCGACGACGCCCGGCGTCATTTGTGCCCACGCGTCATCGGTGCTGCAGCCCGGGGCGACGCAGCGCAGCACGCCGCGGCTCGCGTTGAGCAGAGGGGCGATGGCACCAGAGAGCAACGCGACGGCGACGGAGCGGTGCTCGCGGCTGGAGCGACTGCCATCCGCCCTCCATCCTCCCCCGACGGCAGCCTCGAGGCCCGCAGCCAGCGCCTGCGCGCCGGCAGCCCGCGGGAGCTCGACGACGAGAGCGGTGCCTCGCAATCGCGACTCGAGCACGCGAACCCCCGCCGAGGCGGCGACTCCCGCCACCGACGCCGGGTCCGCCTCACACTCTGCCAGCAGCGGCGCGGCGGGCAGCAATCGCAGCGCCGCGGCAAGCTCCGCGGCAAGGCAAGCGTGCCGGGCGAGCAACGCGGCGCTGCCGCCGGAGGGGTGCGAAGGCGCCCCGACAGGCAGCGCCGCCGTCTCGACGAGCCACAACTCGATCCACACCGCCGTCGCGCCCGACGGGGCAGGCAGACGCGCCGACACCGCACGCACGGCGGCGCCAGCCGTGCTCACGCCCTCCACATTCAGCGGCACGAGGCGGAAGCCGCAGCCGCGGGGCGGCGGGCAACGCAGCGTGACGTCCAGCTCGAGCGTGGTTCCGCCGCCTCCGAGCGGGCCAGTAGTGGAACCGTCGCCGCGGTGCGCCGTAGCCGGCACCGCCCGCCAGCGGCCCTCTGGCTCTCCGCTGGCGCCATCGTCCACCTCGACCCGCCACCTCACCGGCGCGGCCGCGGCGGCGCGGCAGCGCGGGAAGGGGTCGCTGGGCGGCAGGACCTCGAAGGAGGCGGAGGAGAGCGCGCGCGCGCGCGGTGGCGCGAGTACCGACGGCGCGGGCCAGCCGGCGAGGCTCGGACCCACCTGTGCACCCCAGCGCGTCTGCTTGGCGTGCGGCACTCCCGCCGCGCCCCCGTCCCCTCCCCCGCCCCCACCCTCGGGGAGGGCAGGCTCTCGAAAGGTGAGCCGCGAACGGACGGTCACTGACTGCAGCGGCCGCAGCCCGCCAACCAGCCACGTGTGCCTCGATGCAGCGCCGCCCGACGAGACCCGGCGCGTCGCGGCACAAGCGCCCCACGCCCACATGTCCTGCTCCCAAGCGCCCGACGCGGCGGCGCGGCGGCACAGCAGAGATGCGGCGTCGCCGGCGCAAGTTGGCGGTGCGGGGATCGAGAACTGCGCGGTGCTGCACGCGTCGAACGGCGCGGCGGACTCGGCGGCGGCGAGGGGCGAACCCACGCCGTACCGGCTCGCGTCGAAGCCCTCGGCGCGCGCCTCGATTGGCCACTCGTCGGGAGGCTCGGCCCGCACCTGCGGAGGGGGGAGACGCAGGGCGGTGAGCTGCTCCTGCGTCCCGCCTCGCGCCTTTCCCTCGCACAAAAGAATCGCGAACCCGCGTGGTGGTGATGGAGAGGGGGCGGGAGGCGGTCGCCCGACCGCCAACGCCGCTCGCGCCGCGCGGAGCCACGCGAAGGGAGTAGGTCCACCCCGGCTGCAGGCCGCTCACGCGCGCAGAGAGGCCCGCCGACCGCACCTCGGCCATCTCGGTCGACGCCGGGGCGCCCGCCTCGGTGGCGGTCGCGACCCCCCGCAAGACGTACTCTGAGGGAGGCGGCGCGTCGAGTGGCCACAGTGGCGGCAGCGGCGGCCGCCAGCTGAAGTCGATGGAGGTGCAGGAGACGCGGACGACGGAGAGGGAAGATGCGCCCGGCGCGCCCCCTCCCGCTGGCGGCGGCTCGGCGACGGGCGGAGAGCAGGGCGCGCAGGCCAGCGAGAGGAGGGCCGTCTCTGGCTTTGGCGAGGGGCCGAGGCACGCCGCGCAGCTCCGCTCCCAGTGCCAGCTCCCCAGCGGCAGGCCAACGCCCCCGCCCGCGTCGGCGATGGAGAAGTGGAGTGGGACGGCGTCGGAGGAGGGCGGGGCGGCGCCTGCGGCAGCCGGAGCATCCACGCCTGTTACGGATGTGTGGGGGGCAGACGGTGGAGAAAAGAAGGTTACGGCGCGCACCCAGAACCCAGCCACCGGCAGCGGCGCTCGAGTGCCACAGGTAGCGCCACGGGTGCACTGGGTCCGCGTCCGCGGCGCGCGCCCGGTAGACTCTGCCTTGGCCCAGCGGTGCGAACTCAGCCGCATAGGACGCGTCAGCGGCGGCGCAAGGTGACAGCCTCATGCCACGCACGCCCACGGCGTACACGCCGTCGTTGCACGGCCGCCCACCGGTCTCTGTGGGACCGAGCGCAAGGCGCACGCACTGGCTGGGTGAGCAGTCAGCGGACATTGGGAGGATTTGACACTATGTGAACGGCGCCTGAAAAAATCCTTTTGCGTGTGAATTGAAAACTTTTTAAAAGGGTTGCCCGGCCGGGTTGCTGCGCAAATCTCGCGCTGCGCTAGGCTCAGAGCGAGTTCGCGCTGCGCTAGGCTCAGACGGCGTGCGTGCGCGGGCCGCCGGGGTGAGGACCACCCCACGCCCACCTCCTTCGGGCTCGGCAGCTTGTTCTACCACTACCTCAGCCCGAAGCTGGGGCCGGTCCCGTCTAGGCCGTCCGTAGCCGAGAGAGCCCTTGGGCTAGAGCAGGTTTGCCTCTCGCACCCCGTCTGTTTTCCTTTCCTTTTTTCTCTACAACACCCTCTCTTTTCCTCTCTATTTTCCCGGGAAAACTCCGTGGAAATCGTCAAATTTTGGGCGCTGAGCCGAGTCTGAGGCTGGTTTGGGCCCAAAATCAGCCAAATTTTAGGCCAAATCGGCAAAATGCCGGGAATTCCGCGGAGAACCCGTGTATACCTGGAAATTACCCTGCGACCGCCTGGGTATTTTGTCGATTTCCTCAATTTTGCCTCAGATTTTGCCCCAGACCAGCTCTCAGACTCAGGGAAACTCGCGACTTTCCAGAATGGAGCACCAAACACCCTCTGTTTTCCCTGGAAATTTCCGGAAACGCAAAGTGCTGGGGACCCTCTGTTTTCCTTTTTGTTTTCCGGAAAACCTGCTTTAGGCTGTATATACTTTTCCTCTCGCACCCCGTCTCTTTTCCTTTCCTTTTTCTCTACAGCACCCTCTCTTTTCCTCTCTATTTTCCCGGGAAAACTCCGTGGAAATCGTCAAATTTTGGGGGGCTCTGAGCCGAGTCTGAGGCTGGTTTGGGCCCAAAATCAGCCAATTTTCCACTTGGAGTCGGCAGTAAAGCAAGTGGGTGGAAGCGGGGGCGACAGGGACGGCGGCGGCGGCGGCAGGGGGCTGGGGGGTCGGCGATGCCGAGGTGTGTGCCCATGTTTGTGCGTGGGGGGCGTTGCACGCCGCGGATCAGGCCGGGCGGCGGGGAGGAATCGGACGGCGACGGCGGCGGCAGGGACAGGGGCAGTGGTCGAGACCGAGGTGTCGAACTGAGAGGCACTACTGGAGGCTACCTCCGGCCACCGCTCGACTACCCACGCACATGGCCGGTCCTGTGGCTTGCCTGACGGGCCACGAGAGCCCTGTGGAAGAGCCCAGCTGGCATGTTCTATCGCCCGGGTGTCGGGCTGTCTGCATACAGACGTCTCGTCGCCGTGGCCGACGCATGGCTGGTCCGACGTGTGGAGGAGTTTGACCTCAGCCAGGCCGTCGGTGTCGGCGGGCTGACGGCGGCCGCCGGAATCGCGATTCGCTCTGCCAGCTGCAAGCAGCCTCGTGTCGCCGCTCTCGTTGGCGCAGCAGCAGCGATTGACCTTTGCGCCGTCGCTCGACGGCGTCACCGCCCATCCGACCCGCGCAGCTCCTGCAGCTCCTGCAGCTCCTGCTGTCAGTCTTCTGCTCTCACGCACCTCACTCGCCGCGCGCGGATTGTGCGCCGCGCCAAGCAGGACACGTGCTCATGCAAACAATGCGAGAACTTGGTTGCGCCGCTTAGTGGCGGCGCTGCTTTAGAGGAAGCGGCAGCGTGGGAAGCAAAGCAGATGGAGGCGGCGCGGCATGCCAAGGAGCTGCTGCTGGCGGAGGTTGAGCGGCTAAGTGCAGCAAGGGCCCAAGGGCAAGAAGGGCAAGAAGAAGAAGAAGAATGTTGGCGTGGGCGATACGGGAGCCGCTAGGCTCAACGAGGAGTGCTGTGCAGTTAGAGAGCTCGTAGGACGTAGCGAGCTCGACACGATGAGAAACCAGGGACGGGGGAGGTTGCGTTAGTTTGTCACTCGCCATGCGCGTCCTTGGCTGACCCTCCAAAACTCCCTCCCCGCCGTTCGCGGCTCGGCTTGCGTATGCGGGTGGGAGATTCGAGCACATGCAGGCGTCCCACCCCCTTCGGCCACCCCGCCCGGCTCCCAAGCGCGCGGCCGCGACGCGCTGCGCACCCTCTTCCGCGCTGCGCCCGCTCTCGGCATGGCCGTCGTCCGCCGAGATCACCTCCTCTTCGCGCCGCAGGTGCACAACCAAGGGCTGGCCACCTCCGTATCCATCATGATGAAGCCAATGGGCCAAAATCGGACTCCGCTCCCCTCCCAGGTGGCCGGAGGGTACACCTCGAGTCGGCGTGCTGGGGGGGGCGCCGGTGCGCAAGCCCACTTTCCGGGCGAGCCCGAGGGGGAGGAGGCCGGGCGAGTGGCAGCAACTCACTGTTAGTGTCCCGGGCCGCTGCGGCACCGTTTATACGGCCCCTCGTGATGTCTTTCCGATTTTGCATTGTGAGTCGTCCTCTGGCCAGCCGACCACACGTTTTCTGTCGCCGTGCACTTGCTTCGCGGCCGCGTCCTTTGACGTCCGCCCGCTGCCGCGCCGATTCGTCGCGGTTTTTGGGTTTACTTTGTTTGGCAGGCTCGATTGAGCGAACGAAGCAGCCGTACGTGTCTGATACGAGCGAGTGGTGCTACGGCCGCGGTGACAGTGTGCCTCGTGTCGGCCCCCGTGCCAATCGTGTGCAGCGTGTGTGTGCGTGTGGGCCCGTCCTCCATGCTAGGAGGTATGTATGTAGGAATCAGGACGTCGCAAATGAAATTCTTTTTTCCAGCGCGGCCTCGTCGACGCTTAGTGCCACCCATGCCGAAGAAGGTGCATCGCGGCACGCCGCCATCCGCGGCGGTCTTTGAGGAGGACGTCTTTGAGGACGACCGCGAAGAAGCGGGCGCTCGCCGCCGCCGCGCTCTCGACGATGACTCTGAGGAGAGCGACGGCGGCCTGGCAGGCGAGGACGAGGAGATCACCTCGGATGAGGACGACGACGGGGTCGGCGTCCGGCGGCGTCCGGATGATCTGGAGTCTATGGGCTCATCGGTCGACCCCGATGACGTCACAGATCTCTCACGCATGCTCTCTGAGAGCGACGGCGAGGGCGCTGGTGGCGGCGGCGCGGCCAAGAAGAAGGCCGCCCGCTCCTCCGAGGGTGCCGCAATGCTGCAGGCCGTGGGATTGCGCGCGAGCGGCGCCCGGCGGCCGCGAGAGCGCACCGAGGGCCACGAGGAGGGCGAGCTGTCGATGCCCGATGCCCCGCAGCTGAGCGTCGACGACCTGCTCGGCGCGGGCCTCGCACACACCGGCCTCTCTCTTACCTGCCGCCCTTCCGCCCCTATTCTCCCGGCTGCCCCCCCCCCTCCCCCCCCTTCCAGCTCCCGCCCCTCCTACACTGCTGCGCCCTTACGACTGCCGCCCTCACCGCCGCCGCCCGCAGTCTCACCACTGCCGCAGTCTCACCACTGCCTCTGCCTCACCACCGCCTCTGCCTCACCACTGCCTCTGCCTCACCAGGCTCGCTCGGCGACGAGGCGGGCTTTGGGCAGCTGCAGCGCGACCTGCAGGGGGTGGCAAAGCAGGGCGCTCGTCGCTCCTCCCACGCGCAGCTGGCCGCGCCGCTCGAGCTGAGCGACAAGCGCAGGATCGAGCGCAAGGCTGCGGCGGAGGCGGCGCACGCCGACGTGTCTGGGTGGGAGGGTGCGGTGCAAAAGCAGGCGGCTGCGGAGTCGCTGAGCTTCCCGCCGGAGCGGCAGCACGTGCACGGCGCGACGCTTGGCTCGCTGACCGCGGGCGCCTCCAAGAACGACCTCGAGCGCGGCGTCGACGAGCTGCTCGAGGCGCAGGTATCCGACCCTGCACATTTCCGAGACACTTGCTCGAGGCGCTAGCATCCGCTCCGCTCCGCCTACAAGGATGCCCCGCCACACACATGCACCCTTTTGCAAGGGGTGCCGCAAAGGCTCAACCCTCCTGCCTCCCCTCCAGGGCCTGAGCGAGCGCGCCGTCGCGGCCGCGGAGCGCGAGGCGCTGAGCGGCCTCGACCAGAGCGCCCGCCTCACCCCGCAAGAGGTGTGCTGGTCGCTCCGCCCCGGGTCCATGACCTGTCCAAGACCCGTCCATGACTGCCACACGAGGCCTCTCTCCCGCCGCTCGGGAGCCTCTGCTCTCTCCACCAAGCACGCGGCCCAGACTCGCCGCCGGCGTGTGTCACTCCCCTTTCCCGCGCGCTCGCTCGCAGGCGGCCAAGCGCATGGCGGAGATGAAGAAGATGCGCGACTTGCTGTTTTACCACGAGGCGAAGGCCAAGCGCGTCGCCAAGATCAAGTCGCGGTCGTACCGCAAGGTGCACAAGAAGGCATCCAAGGCGCGGGCGGAGGCGGAGGAGGCGCTGGACAAGCACTCGGCGCAACGCATGCAGATGAAGCGCGAGGTGGAGCGTGTGCGCGAGCGCATGACCCTCAAGCACAAGAACACGTGCGCGGGGCCTGAGACACTCCCAAGACACTCCCAAGACAGTTTCGAGACACTTTGAGCGCCTGCCACGCGCCTCTGCGGCCAACACCGCCCTTTGAACGTTTCGCCTCCGGATCCCAACCCCCACGCCCATGAGCCACACAACATGGCTCACGGCATGCGTGTGGGTGCGTGTCTGCAGGTCGCGCTGGGCAAAGCACGCGCTCAAGCAGCAGAAGCACAACCCGGCGCTCGCCCAGGCCGTGCAAGAGCAGGTCGCAAAAGGCGAAGAGCTGCGCCGCAAGCAGATGGACGCGGAGGCGGCCGGCAGCGACGACGACAGCGACTACGACAGCGACGACGAGAGCGAGGGCGGCGAGCCGCTGGAGCCGGCCGAGCGGGACGCAAAGCTACTGTGGAAGCTGCAGAATGAGGCTGAGCCGGAGCGGCCGAGCAAGGGCGTGTTTGGCATGGCCTTCATGCGCCGTGCGCACGAGCGGCAGCGTAGCGAGGCGCAGCAGATGCTCGACGAGCTGTCGGCGGACTTGCGCCACGGTTCGGTCGCGGTGCCGGCGTCCGGCGGACGGGGCGACGAGGGCAGCGATGCTTCCGACGAAGAGGGCACAGCCGGCCGCG
This sequence comes from Emiliania huxleyi CCMP1516, assembly GCF_000372725.1. Lineage (NCBI taxonomy): Eukaryota > Haptophyta > Isochrysidales > Noelaerhabdaceae > Emiliania > Emiliania huxleyi. The sequence continues at coordinate 644,180 of NW_005198167.1, read as the reverse complement.
ACGAGGCGGCGGCGGCGGTCGCGCCACCCGCCGCGCCTCCAGCAGTTGCGCCCGCCCCGCTCCCAGCGCTGTCGACGGCGGGGCAGTTGCGCAAGACGCGAGGCGCGGCGGCGGTCACCGTCGGCGCGAGGCTGCCCATGGGGAGCGAAGGCCAGGAGGCGGCGGGCAGCCCTGCACTTGCGCGGCCTCGCGCGGACAGAAGAGGCGCCGGCGGGAAGTCGGTTGCGCGCGTTGCGGCCGCCCCCGCGCCATCCTCCTCGGCGCCGGCGCGGCCGCCGGCCTCAAAGGCGGAGCCGGGCAGCGGTTGGGCAGTGCCCGACATCGTTTCTCCCGCTGGCCACACGCTGCTGCCGCGCGCGCAATCGGACCATTTTGCGGGCGGTGTGGCCGCTGCCGCGCTGGCCCCGCCGGCGGCGGTCCGCGTTGCAGGGCCAGACGAGCAGGGCGAGGCTCGGGCGGAGGGAGCGCCGGCGAGCAAGGGCAAGCGGGGGAGAGCGAGCAAGCGCCGGCGTGGCGCCGTGGCGGGCGAGGCGGACGGTGCTGCCGAGGAGGCGGCGGACGCGGAGGCTGACTTCGGCCACGGCGGGGACGAGCTGGTCGACGGTGACGCTCGCTTCTCTCCCTCTTCCCCTCTCTCCTTCCCTCTCCCGGCTCTCGCCGTCGCCGCCGCCGAGACGTCGCTGCTGCCCTCTCACTCGCGCGCTCCCTGCCCCGCCCGATAGGCGCCTCCCTTCTGCTGCCGTGCGCCAGCCAGCGGGCACTCGTCGAGGCCGCTTTCCCGGAGAGCGCGGTCGCGGCCGAGTTCGAGGCGGAGAAGCGGGGCGTCGTCGAGGCGGAAGCCGGCGTGGAGGAGGAGGAGACCCTCCCTGGCTGGGGCGATTGGGCGGGTCTGGGGGCGCGCGTCGGCAAACGCCAGCTGGAGCGGAAGCGTTCGGCGGCGGAGGCGCGGCGCGAGCAGCTTGAGGCGGCGGCTGCAAGGCGGCAGGACGCGGCGCTGCGCCACGTCATCGTGTCGGAGAAGCGCGACAAGAAGGCGGCGCGCTTCACGGTCGCGGCTGTGCCCTTCCCCTTCAAGACGCGCGAGCAGTTTGAGCGGAGCATGCGCAACCCGGTCGGCCTCGAGTGGAACACCGTGGACTCCCACGCGGCGCTGGTCAAGCCGCGCGTCTCCACTGTGCGCGGTGCGGTCATCGATCCCATCGCGCAGCACCGAAAGGCGGAGGGGGGTGGGGGGCGCAAGACCAAGCGACCCCGGGTATAAGCCGGGGCGGCGCTCGCACGTGCGTGCACAGCTGTTTCTCGAAAAATACATGTTGAAGACAACGCCTCATACGCGCACACAAAAGCAAAACTCAAAAAACCCGGTCCTGTATATTAGAGAGCCGTGTAACCCGTGTACGTAATTGGCGCCGGGGCCGGCCTTATGCTTATCCCGCGCCGGTGAACTCAGTGACAGTGTCAGAGTCAGTGAAGAGAAAGAGACCCGGCACAGCGCGGGTAAATGAGGGTCTCTCTCTGTCTCTGCATGAACTCTCCTCGCGGCTCGCTGATTTAACGCGTATAAGCTATAACGACGTGCTCGAGGGACGTTTTGAACTGGGGTTAGCATCGTAGGAAAAGCGCTCTCTCGCCTCCCGCCCTCGGCCCTCCCCCCCTGCATGACGCGCCGGAGAGGCAAAAGTGGATAGCAATTATCTACGCGTGGTCTCAATCCTCGCCCATCCGTCCTGAGAAAGGGCGCCCTTATTGACGCCCTTTCCACATATCCCTGTCATCGGGCACGCACATGGTGCAAATGAGCTGTGCCTGAGAGCGTCCATGCGCAACAGCAGAAGCGGCGCGCCGAAGCGAGCGCTGCTTCCTCGCGGCAGTCTTCCACTGATCCCCCCCCCCCCCCCCCTTGACCCAGTGAAACATGCGAGACGGCATGCTCAAGCAGCAGCGGCCGTGCGGCGGCTGAAGAGATTTGGGAAGCTCGGAATCATGTCCTTGGCCTTCTGCCAGCTAGACGCGGAGCCATCGTACGCGTAGTCGGCCGTGGGCTCCGGTGTTGGTGGTGGAGCCGGTTGCGCGTCACTTAGGATGGCGGCAGCGTCGGCGGTGAGGTTGTTTGTTTCCGCTATGTAGCGCAGCGTGCGTGCCTCAACCTCTGTGATTTGGGTGCCCTCGGTCGCCTCTCCAACCAGGCGCTCCGCGGCGGCTGAGTCAATGCTCCCGCCAGCCGAGAGCCCCTCAGCAAGCTTAAGCAAAGAGCGATCGTAGCTGACGCCGTCAATCTGCTTGTAGTAGCTGTCCCCTCCTGCGGAGAGCAGCCGGAGCCGGTTTTCGCGCTCGCCGGAGCCCTGCCGGTTGGGTGTCTCCGGCTCGTCGCCGCCAAAGGTCAGCTCGCGGTCAGCGGACCCGACGCCCAAGTCGCCCACGCCCTCCCCCCCCCCCTCCTCGTCCTCCTCGCCGTCCTTCTCCTCCGCGTCCTCTGCGGAGTCCGCAGACGCCGTGTAATCCACGTCGCTCATCAAAAGGTCGCGCTCAACCTCCGCCTCCGCCTCCGCCTCCGCCTCCGCCGATGGCGGCACGTAATCCGCGTCCTCTGCCTCGCCCAAAGTCGCCTCCGCCGGGGCAACATTTCGGCGGAAAAAAGAGGGCAGGAAGCTGGAGGCCGTGTCAGCCGCCGGTGCGGCCTCATCCGTCGTCGCTGCAGGTGAGCGGCGGAAGGAAAAGTAGCTCGAAGAAGTCGCCGGGGCGGCCTCACTCGACGTTGCTGCAGGTGAGCGGCGGAAGGAAGAGAAATAGCTTGATGACGAGGTGGACGGCGCAACCTCGGACGGCACGGCCTCGGTCGATGTCGTGTCAGCAGGTGAGCGGCGAAACGAAGAAAAGTAGCTCGACGAAGAGGTTGATGGCGCAGCCTTGGTCGAGGTGGCGGGCGAGCGGCGGAAGAAGGACGAGAAGTAGCCCGCCGGTGCGCTGCTATCTTCCGCTCCCGTGTCCGCCGTGCCAGGAGGGTACTCTGCCTCCTCATCGTAGTAGTCTTCGCCGTCCTCTAAAGCTGCGGCCCTTGCTGCGACCCGGGCTGCTCGAGAGGAGCCGGGCGTCGATCCGGCGGACGGCTTGCTCTGCTTGCTGCTTCCGATGGCCGATGCCGACGTCGCACTCCGCTTGCTCGCGCTCTTCGCCGTGCTCGCGCTAGCGCCCCGCGTCGAGCGTGCGCCCTTCGCCGAGCCGCCTGCCGCGGTAGCCTCCTTGCTGAGCGCCTTCTTGCTGCTGGGGCTGAGGCTATATGTCTCCGCGATGAACGCCAGTGTCGCCGCCTCGCAAGCGGTGACGCCATCCGGTCCGTCGCGCGCCTCCTCGATGAGGCGCTCCACCGCCTCCGCGTCGAGCTTGCCTATAGAAATCGAGTGTACGCTTACAGCCACCATTCGTACGTGGCACACCGCCTCGACAACGTGCACACCGCTGTTCGCTGAAGCCAGCTCATCGGCGCATTCGAGCAGCGCACGGTCGTACTTGATACCGTCTATCTGTTTGTAGTAGCCTCGCGCGCTCTTGCTGCTCCTGCCGCCACTCTCGCTGCCCTTGCGCTAGTCCGGGGGTGCGTCGACCCTTCCATCACCTCGATCCATCACCCTGTCGGAAGAGGCGTGCGCGGGGTGGAGCACGTCCGGGTAAATAAATAAAAACGAACACCTCTACTAGGAGATGTGGGTCAAAAGGAACAGGTCCCCGCGCCCTTGCGATCTTTGTGCAGGGTTCTTTGTGGAGGTGTGGTCGGCGACTAGCCGGGGTCGTCCTCCCGATATGGAGCTTGGAGGACTATAGCACTACCCGGACTACTCTAGCCGTGTCTTCCCACATGGTCCCTCCACCGGGTCCCTGCTGGCTGCTGCTCCTAAATCTCAGTTCTCACGTCCGGGTGTTGTAAAGATATATTACTTTTGTGTAATGTCCAAGGACACGAACGTACGCCAGTGTATCGAGACCTCAAGAATGAACGGACCAGGTCCTCGAGGACTCGAGGGACTGGGTTCCCTGGACCCCACCCCCAACGCTCTCGTCCCTGTGCGCAACCAGCACCGGCAGCCGGCGGCACCCCCAAGCGCGACTTCCTAGCCGTTCGTGAAGGAGGAGGGCTTGCGCGGCGCCCCGTGCCTGCCCTCGAGAGCGAGCATCGCGCTCGCCACCTCCGCCGTCGGTGGCGCGTCCCGCTTCGGGGCTGCCGTGGTAACGCGCGCGTCGATGGCCGTGTGGAGCCCGCCGCCAAACTTCTGCATCCCTGTGGCGTGCAGTGCAAGGCGTAGTGGCGCCAGAGGCAGCGCGCGGGTAGGGTGCGGTGTATAGTGTGGGTGTGCGGTGTGAGTGTGCAGCGTGCAATGTGTGGCTTGGAGGCTGCGGTGCCGAAACGAGAAGCGAGCTCGTCGGCGCCGGGCGGGCCGCGAGACCCGTATGGGTATGGCTCGGGCACCACCTTCTCCTCGCGCAGCTGGTGCAGCACCGGCGTGAAGATGGCCCAAGAATGGATGAGCTCCTCGGCGGACACAAAATTCGACGACTGCGCCACAAGGGCTTCGGGTCATCCCGTGCCATCTCGGACATCACCCACGCTCTCGGTGCGGCAAGGGCACTCAAGGACCTGCCCCGCGAGGACGTCGAGGAGCAACCGCTCGTACGCCTACGTCAATCACGCCGCGGGCGTGGCACTCGCGTCACTACTGCACGCAGAGGAGCGCTACCGCCGCCGCGCGCGCCTCTGGCAGCTTGCGCTGCTGAAACTTTGTGGCGTACAGCAAGTCCATCCGGATCTGATTGGTCTCGAAACCGAGACCAGGCACCTTGTTCTGCACCTTCCAGTAGATAGTCTCCTCGGGCTGCAGCCGCACGACGAGCTCGTTGGCGGGGAGCCTGCGGGCAAGAGGTCACGGAAACCGCTCAAGGCGGCCCCGCCACTCCGCGGAGGCGCCATCTTCCCCGCGCGGCGCTCGCCCGCCCGGGCACGAGTTGGCGAGGTCCGAGATGACGCCTGGCACGTTGTGGAACTGGATCCGCACCTCTGCCTTGCGGTCCGTGAGTGCCTTGCCCGCCTTGGGTGGGGGGCAAGGGGCACAGGCGCCGGTTGACTGGGCCGCCGAAAGTTGGGGGCGGGAGGTCGAGGCGTCCAGAATGGAGCGCGGGTGGGCGTCGAGGTGGGGGGGGGGGGCACACCTTGAGCACGAAGGGCACGCCCTCCCACCGAGGGTTGTGCACATGCAGCACGGCGGCGGCGAAGGTCTCGGTGCGGCTCTGCTTGTCCACGACGGTCGGCTCCTCGAGGTACCCGGGCGAGTTGCCGCAGCGGACGTACTGGCCGGTGCAGAGCGTGTCGAGGGTAAGCGGCTGCACGCACTTGAGCACCTGACGGGGGCGTGTTGGACGTGTCATGGACGCGGACCGACGTGACCGGCAGCGCGCAACACACGCCCGCCTGCGCTTGTCGGCGCGGCGTCGGGCACGAGGTCACCCGAGGTCACACGAGGTCGCACGAGGTCACCCGAGGTCACCCGAGGTCACACGAGGTCACCCGAGATCACACGAGATCACACGAGATCACCCGAGGTCGCACCTCTGCTGATCGCGGCGATAACGCGGCTAGGTCGCGGCTAGATCGCACCTTGAGCTTCTCGGCGCGGATGTCGCCGGCGGAGAAGGAGAGCGGCTGCTCCATCGCCACCAATGCCATCACCTGGTGGCAGAGGTGTCGCACACCTCTCGCTCGCGCTACCCACCCACCCCGCTTTTGTTTTTCGCCCGCTCCCCCCCCCCCCCCCTCTCCCCCCTTGTCTTGCTCTCGCCTGCAGCAAATGGTTCTGCAGCACGTCGCGGATGATGCCATACTCGTCAAAGTAGCCGCCGCGCCTGTTCGCCGCGTGTGGAGTGTGAAGAGCTCTCTACCGGTCTGTGCTCGTCAAAACGGCCCACGCGCCCCTGCGTCCCGAAGTCCTCCTTGAAGATGACCTGCACGTTCTTGATGTACTGCCGGTTCCAGATGCCCTGGAAGCAGACGTTGGCAAAACGCAGCACGAGCAGATTCATCACCAGCTCCTGCGAAATTGGGGAGAGGCAATCGTCTGTATGCGCAGCTTGGAAGTAGTGTCAAACCGGCCCTGAAACCGCTCGCTGTCTCTGCTCCCGGCTCGACTTCGACTCCGTTTCGGCTTTGACCCCAGTTGGATCTCAGCTAGATCTTGGCTGGATCTCCCAAGATCTCGCACCTTGCCAAGGTAGTGATCGATTCGGAAGATCTCGTCCTCCCGCAGCATCGACAACTCGCGCACCATCTGCTGGCACGAAGCCGTGTCCTACGGACGTGCCGCGGACGCGTCCCCCGATGCGCCCACCTCGCGCTCCGTTGCCGTCACAAGGCGCCGTCCTTGCCAAATGGCTTCTCCAGCACAAATCGCTCCTCGAGTCGCGGCATCGGCAGCACCACCCGACCGCCGCCGTTGCCGCCGCCGTTGCCAATACCAGCGGCGACGCCACATCCGTTTGCGGCCGCGGTAGCCTTGTCGCCCTCTGCGCCGCCCGCATCGCTCGCACCCTCGGCGAGGGACAGCGCAGCGAAGTCGCCAGCAGAGGCGGCGCCGGCGGCGGCAGCAGCGTCGGCGCGGCGGCCAGAGCGGAGAGCACCGCAGATGGAGGCGTAGAGGAAGGGAGGGACGGCCATGTAGTACAGCCGCACCTGCTCCTCCGGCACGCCCGCCTCGGCCGCCGCGCCGACGGCATCGAACGACGCCGACGCCGGCCGCCGGTCCTGAAAGTGGAGTGCTTGTGGCCGGCTGCCTGCGGGCTGCTGCCTCGCTGCGAGTCGCGCCGCCTCCTGCTCCTCGATCTGCCTACGGGCCACGCCGCCGACGCGTCATGCGCCACCACCTGCACTCCGCGCCACCGCCTCCTCCCGTTGCCTCAGCAGCGCCTCCATCGCCTCTGGCTCGTCAAACTGGCCAGACTGGTAGTGGCAGCGCTGCAGAAACTCCTTCCGGTCGCCCTGCGGCTGCGACGGGTGGTAAACGCACTTGAAGATGTGCTTGCGGAAGGTCTCGGTCGTCATCGGCGCACGCGCGAACCTGACGCCGTGCACAGCCATAGCGGTGATCTCAGCGGCGGTGGCATGTTGCGGCGGCGGGGGCGGCGGCTGAGAGGGCGGCGGCCGTCAGGGTGGCGGCGGTGAGGGTGCGCGGCGGCGAGAGGGCGGCGGCGGCGGAGGCGGGAGCAATGGAGGTTGGCAGCGACGAGCGTGAGGTGTGGGGAGCGGCACACCCAAAGACGAGGAGGTCGCGCGGCACGAGCTTGCGCCGCCAGAGATTGAAGAGCGTCGGCAGGATCTTCTTCGACGCAAGGTCGCCGTCCGCGCCAAACACGACCACCGACGCGAGCAGTCCGGGCGGCACCGGCGAGATGTGCGCCCGCGCCTCGTCGCCGGCCTCCGACTTGGACTCGTCCGAGTCGGAGTTGTCCTCTGACTTGGACTTTGGCACGGACGGGGGCTTCCGCGCACGCGCGGCCCACGACGCCGAGAAGGTCATGTGGACTCGCGGGAAGGCGGGCAGGTCGAAAAAAGAATTTGCGCGTTCAGGGAGCTTTTTTCTTTTTGCAATTGGCTCCATCGACCGCCCTCGCCGCAGGCAAGCTCATTCACAATCTGCTCTGCTGCGATGCTGGCCGTGTGAAGAACCAGTGAGTGAGAGATACGCTGCTTCTGCAGCCCTAGCCAACTCTTGGTGGTCCAAGTCACCTCGTCGGGTGGTCCGCGCTCGTGTGATTGAAAAAGAATCTTCTTTGTATTTAGTGCCGTGCGGCGGCGGTCCGGCAGGCTGCCCCCATGGCCCCCTGGGCCGCTGCGGGTTGGGGAGTTATGCTTAGGCACAGCTTCGGCGATGGCAGCCCCTCTCTCTCTCTCTCTCTCTGGGGCGCCTCGTCGACTCCGTGATGATGAGTGGGTGCTAGCAAGAGCAGCAGGCTGTCCTGCGCATATCTATCGTCCTTCCCCCTGTGAGGGGCACGTGTCTTGGCTTCTGAAGGCAACCGAACACAAACAAAGAAGGCTTCCGCGGGGCATCTTCCATCAGGATTTGAACAAGCTGCTCGCGTCTTACCTCTCTCCCTCTCTCGCAATCGCAGAAAGCAGAAATAAGGTGCTGGGGCCGCCGCCGCCTTGAGTCTCTTTGACTCTTGCGTGTCTTTTCTTCTGAAACCCGTCGCCCGCGCCTTGTCAACGCCTTTTGTAGGTCTGTCGTGTGAATCGTGCTGTGCGACCGCCTTGGTTGGTAAATCGCCAGTCCCGTGCCCAGTGCTGTGCGGGGGAGTTTGGTTGAAATTCTTTTCTCCGGCGTGCCTGTGTTAGTGCCAGTGCCAGTGCGCGCCAGTCCCGTGCCTAGTGTCGTAGAGAGGGGAGCTTGTTTGTAAAATTCTTTTCTGCTGTGTGAGAGAGTTGATTGTTGTAAAACTCTTTTCTGCGGAGAGGAAGAGCAAGGGCGAGAGGGGGCAGGGGACGGGTCGCTGGCATACTAGGGGGGGACGGGTTCGAGGGACGGGTGGTGGGCGGCGCCCGCCGCATACCGTCCTACGGCGGCGAGTATCGCTACGCCAGAGGGAGGACAAGGACGTCGACGTGCAGCTGCTGCTGTTCGAGTCGTCGCGGTGGGTTCGGGAAGGGGGTCGGCGAGATCCTCTGGAAGGCGGCGAACGTGCTGCAGAACAAGCTGACGCGGGCCCAGTACCTCGATGAGGTGACTTGGACCACCAAGAATTGGCTAGGGCTGCAGAAGCAGTGTATCTCAGTCCTTCGTTCTTCACACACACGGCCATCGCAGAGCAGATTGTGAATGAGCTTGCCTGCGGCGAGGGCGGTCGAGTGCACGGAGCTAAGTGCCTCGCCGCCCTCGCAGGAGTCGCTGGCGGCTCCCGTGGTGTAATACCTGTGTTAGTGCCAGTGTTGTGCGCCAGTGGGAGTCCCGTGCCCAATGTCGTGCGAGGGAGAGTTTGCAAAATTCTTTTCTGTGGGAGTGGTGTGACTGCTCCTGTGGTGGGGGCGACGGCTTCTGAGGAGCACTTGGAGCACTTGGAGTGCAGTCATTAACCTCACATCCAGGGCCGGGGAGCTAAGAAGCGCACCCAGCGGGCCGGATGATCGGCATCGGGCTACGGGCTAGAGAGCCCTGACCCCTAGGGGGGGGTGCGCGTTCGCAGGGAAAGGGCCGTAAAGTAAACACGGTTCTCCGAGAGGGCTCCGTGTACCGGGTTTCCCCTTAACTGCAGAACGCCCCCTCTATACTCGGAGCTAGTGGACACAGACGCGACACCACACGTCACGTACATACACGACTGCCTAATGTGTACATCGCCCGGCTCCCCAGGGCCCCGTCCCCCGCCCGTCAGGGTGAACTTTCGGTCTGGTTCGGCCTCTTGCTCGCTTCCCGGGCGTCGCCCCACTGCCTCTGCAGTCGTTTTTGGTGTCTCTTCTTCGGAGGCGGCCTCTTCGCCCCACCTTCGTCGGCTCTGACGGCCCGGGTTCTTTTCGCCCACTCCCAAGCACCCAGGCCGACACTTTCGATCGATTTCGACGTGGCTCCTGGCCCTTGCCTCCTGGCCCTTGCCGGCCCTTGCCTGGCCCTTGCCTGGCCCTTGCCGGAACGACTTTGCTCTTTCGAGGTGGCTGCGATGGCATGCCCGATGGTTGACCGAGGCCTCCGCGCCGTTGCCGAGACCCTCTGGCTCGCTACGACACGCGTCGGCTCGTTTGGCACTCTCCTCGGCCTCACGCTTCCGCTTGACGGCGGCGGCCTCCGCTTCCGCCAGCTCGACAAGGAGCAGTCTGTCCTCTCGCTACCTCTACCTGATTGGAGCGTGCGGGCCGACGGCACGCTCTGCCTTGCGACTGCGCTCGCGCTGCACGACGAAATCTCCACGTACGGAGGCATGGCGCCTTGGGACGCCAGGCACCGCCCCGGAGTCAGCATCTCGCTCAGCGGAAGGCTCGTCGGGAGTGCACTTTGTGACGCCGGCAAGGCGCTCCACTTTGTGACGCGGCCGCTCAAGCTCGGCCGCACCCTCGGCTACCTCGAGCTGGAGATCTGGAGCGGCGACGGCGAGCCGCGTGATCTTCTCGCGGTCGGTCGCCACTGCAAGGCCCTCAAGTTTCCGGGCAGCTCGGCCGCACTCGGGTCACTTCTCCAGCTCGGCGGCCACCCCGCGGTCTACCCGCTCGTCCAGCCGATCGCGTACAACTGGCTCGCCAGCCGACCGATCGCGCCGCCGCCGCTGCAGCCAACGCGACGAGCCGACCTCTTCCCGCCGCTAGCTGCGCTCAGCGCTAGCGGCGGCGTTTCCTCGTTGTTGCCAGACGCCGCCTTCAGCTGCGATTACTCCACGCCGCTCTCGCCCGCGCTGGCCAACATGATCGGCTCCCTGCACGGGGGCGCGGCGTGCATTCTGGGCGAGCAGGCCGCCTCCACGGCATTGCGCGATAGCCTAGGCCTCGCAGAGGCGCCCCCAGCGCGCGCGTTCGCGGTGCAGCTGCTCTCGGCGCTTCCGTGCGACGGCCGTGAGGCGCGCATCGCCGCCGCCGTCGGGTCGGGCGGCGGCGCGACCCGGCTGGGAGCGGTGGCGATCGGCAGCGAACAGGGCAGCAGGGCGGTGGAGTGCATGGCGTGGTATGACGTGGGGCGAGAGCGAGAGGGCGACCACCGAGTCACAAACAAATGAGTTTGTTTGGTATTGCTAAAAAAGCCGAGTCATGAGGCGAGGCGGGGACTAGGTCCATTGGGTGGGCCACAACATCAGAGCACAGACGACAGATAGGCTGGATGACACTCGTCGCACGTCGGTTTCTCGTTTTTAATATTTGTTCGAAACCAACCTTGGAGCTAGCACGCGGTGTGAGTGTGAGTATTCTTGATACGAAACCACGACGACACACACCAGTCGACTCGTATCGGTTGCCTCCATGAACGGCGGAGCTATTCTCGCGCCCACACCACACCTGGCTCCAACGTGGACACGCCCATAGCTGGGGACACTACTAGGTCACGCATGGCATCAGAAGTTTTATCTCTGGGCCCCGAAAGGCATCTCTAGCAGCGTCGTTACGCATGCGACCTCCCCCCCCACCGCGTTCTCCGTCACGTACTCGCAGATCGTGTCAAAGGCCTCCACTGCCGTCCCATACGCCGTTCTGTTGTGCGTGCCGTAAGGTAGCGCTACTGGGTTGCCAAAAGACGTGCCACGCGACACGTCCTTCGGCTCATACCCCTCCGGGACTTCCTGGCCTGCTCCACAGCATACCAGGCGGCGGCTGAAGGGGCTGGCTTCGGCGGGTCTGCATTCTTGGCAGAATGTCTCCCCGATCTGCACCAGTCTCATCTCACACGACTGGCAATACGCCTCCGAGGCCGAGTTGGCCCGTGCACACGGGTATGCCGGTGTCGTCCCCCGCTCGTCAGCTGTCAGAGGTCGCTGCCTCTTTGGCGCCGTCCCGCTGCCACACCTTTCCGCCTGCACCCCCCCAGCGGCGGCTGGTCCGGTGGTCCCGTCCCTCACCTCCGGCTGTCGGCCTCCCCCCGCCATCAGCTCGGCGGCTCCGACCGTCCGTGGCGTCGGGGGGTCCGCCGCAACATCGTAGGCGCCTGGGTCCATGCAGATGGACCAACCACACCACCCCTCGATCCGTTCCTCCCTAAGGCCTAAGCATCGCCCGCGCCGCACTGGCGTGTGCGACGCTGACGAACAAAATTGGGACGTCCGGGGCAACGCCCATCGGTTGATGAGGCCCGTTACTCCAGCTCGGCTCCACCAGGACTCGCTGGCCGCGCACCATCGGCCCAAGGTTAGATCTAAGCCAAGTGGCGTTGTCGTTGAGCTTAGCTGTTTCTTTCGAAGCATCAACCCCAGCGCGCCTGCCTCGCGCCTGCCTCAGCCTGCCTCGCGCCTGCCTCAGCCTGCCGCCCCAGGCTTCCCCAATGTCCTCGGTCGGCCAGTCCCTCGGAGCCGTGAACCGCGTCTTCGTCAAGCGGACGCGCCGCGGCCAGGTCCGCACCTTTGTGAGGCAGCTCTACCTCCGCGACGACCTTCCGACAGGCTCGCCGCACCTCGATGACCTCTCGCTCGAGCCGCGGCTCCTGGGCAGCACCTACATCGTGCTTGACACGAACGTGGTGCTGCACCAGATTGACCTGCTCGAGAGGGCCAGTGTGCGCGACGTCATCGTGCTGCAGACGGTCGTTGACGAGGTCCGACACAACAAGGTGAGCGTGCACAAGCGGCTGCGCGCGCTCATCGACGACGCGTCGCGCCGGTTCATCGGTGCGTCCTCTGGCCCTCGCCCCCACGCTGTGCACACGCGACACCAGCAGCCCGCGTCACCGCTGCCGCTCACCGCCGCCACCACCGCCTTTCCCACCCGCAGTCTTCTCCAACGAGTTCCACCGCGAGACGTACACGCAGCGCGAGCCCGGCGAATCGCCAAACGACCGCAACGACCGCGCCATTCGCGTCGCGACGGCGTGGTACGCGGCGCAGCTGGACGGGGCTGCGCAGGTGCTGCTGCTGACCAACGACGCGGACAACTTGCGCAAGGCCAAGGCGGAGGGCCTGCGCGCGCAGACGGTGCATGCTTACGTCCGGTCGCTGCCCGACGCGGCTCGATTGCAGGATTTGCTCGCGGCGGGGGAAGACGAGGAGGCGGGGGAGGGCGGCGGGGAGGGCGGCGGGGAGGGCGGCGGGCGGCGCAAGGGCGGCGTGCGTTATGCCGCGCACTTGTCCATGTCGGAGATCACCCGCGGGATCCAGGCGGGCGAGCTGCACCAGGGCAAGCTGCGCGTCTCCCGGCACAACCCGTCGCGCGGCTTCGTCGGCGTGCGCTCGCTGGAGGACTCGTCCGACGTGCTGCTCCCGTCGCGGCAGGTGGAGACGAGTCGAGATGCGCCCCCGGAGTGGCCGAGAGGCGATTCTCTCGAAGTCATGCCCCGCGTGCGATCTCCCCAGATCTCCCCAGATCTCCCCAGATCTCCCCAGATCTCCGGCTCGTACCCGCAAAAGGCGATGAACCGCGGTGTCGAGGGCGACACGGTGGTGGTGCGGCTGCTGCCGCGCGCGCAGTGGGGCTCCGCGGAGCGATTGGGCGGGCGCGACGCGAGCGGACGCAGGCGGCGCGGCGGCGGCGGCGCGGCGGTGGGCAGCGGCGCGGGTGGTGACGGGGCGGGGGCGGCGGGCGGCGGCGACCAGGAGGAGGAGGAGGAGGACGACGACGATTTGGTGCAGACGGACCGGCTCGATGGCGCGCAGGTGGTGCCAGAGATGGGGGCCGACACCGCTGAGCCGGCGATGCGCGGCGGCGGCGGCGGCGCGCGGCCGAGCGGCGTGGTGGTCGGTATCGTGAGGCGCGAGACACGCCCTGCGCACACTCCCTGCATGCACACTCCCCTACGCGTTCACGAGAGTCACCCCCGAGACACTCCCGAGACTCTTCCGAGACTCTTCCGAGACTCTTCCGAGACTCTTCCGAGAATCCCGAGCTGAAGCGCAACCTCGAGGCATCCGCGCCCGCGCAGGCGCGCGTGGAGGCCGTATGCGTGCGTCCTCGATCCGGACTCGGCGATGGGGTCGCAGTATGAGCCGCTAGATGGACCGACGGGGAGACACGCTCGCGCGGGGTGGCGCAGCCCGCTACACGCAGCCCGCCTCTCTCACCCGCGTGCGCTGCTCCGGCCCTCGCCCTTGCGCCGAGCCGTTATGGCTCTCGGAGCCCCGATGCCGTCACGGCCACGCCCCCCGCCACCCCTCTCCGCTGCAGCCTCACGCTCACCCCCCAGAACCCCCCCCCCCCCTTCCACCCCGCACACTTCCGAGAGCCATTCGGGGGCGCGGCACACCATCCACAACCCCGCCATCGCCACCCCGGCGCCGCTTGCGCCGGATCCGAACGTCCCCAGCCCGCCCCGCTCGAGGGGGCCCCGCGAGCCCCGCGCCTTGCTGTGCAGGTACCTGGCAGAGCCGCTCGACACGCGCATCCCAAAGATCAACCTGACGACGCGGCAGGCGGAAATGCTGCGCGGCAAGCTCATCCTAGTCTCGGTCGACTTGTGGGACGCGGGTCCCCCTAGAGGCGGAAATCCGTGCTCTTGTCTTCCACCTGGCGCTCGAGAGGGCACGCAGTCCGCGGTATTCGCTGTACTCGTAGCCCCGTGTATTCACGCGTACTCTGCGCAGTACCGTAATCCCGCCCTGAGGCTGCGTCTTCCCCGGGTAGGCGGGTCATCGCTTCCCGACCGGGCACTACGTGCGCACCCTCGGGGCTGTCGGCGACAAGGAGGCCGAGTCGGAGGCCGCCTTGGTCGAGCACCGCTCTTGGCCGTGTCCAGGGCACGGCCCTGACACGTTGTCCGGCGCACCTCCCCTAGGCGATCCTGATCGAGCACGAGGTGAATTGCGCGCCGTTCTCGCCGCAGGTGCAGGCTTGCCTCCCTGCCAAAGGGTGGACCATCCCCGAGGCGGAGATCGCGCGCCGGCTCGACCTGCGCGACGGCGGGCCCTCGGGCAAGGTGCTCGTCTGCTCGGTCGACCCGCCCGGCTGCGTCGACATCGACGACGCGCTGCACGCGTACGAGCTCGCGCCGGGCAAGTACGAGGTGGGGGTGCACATCGCCGACGTGGGCCACTTCATCAAGGGTGGCACGGCGATCGACGCCGAGGCGGCGGCGCGTGGGACGACCGTCTACCTCGTCAACAAGAGAATCGACATGGTCCCGAAGAGGCTGGGCGAGGACCTCTGCTCGCTGCATGAAAAGGTGTGTGTTTGGCGGTGGTAATGGTGGTGGTGGTTGTCGGGGGGGGGGGGGGGGGGTCGCTCCGCCCGCCTTTGCGCCGCGGCCAGCTCCACCGCTGTACGGTGCGCCCAGGTGGACCGGCTCGCCTTCTCCTGCATCTGGGAGGTTGACGCCGAGGCCAACATCCTCTCCTCGCGGTACGAGAAGACGGTGATCCGCTCGGCAGGCGCCCTGTCGTACGACGAGGCGCAGGCGCGGCTCGACGACACGCGGCTCGACGACCCGCTGACGGCCTCACTCCGCATCCTCAACACGCTCGCCAAGCAGCTCAAGGCGCGGCGCATGGCCGCGGGCGCCCTCGTGCTCGGCTCGCCCGAGGTGTGCAGAAGACTGAGAGAGACATATGCCGAAAAAAGAATCCACACTCACACTCCAGGGGTAGGGGTCCCCTTCCCCCGCACTGCTGTGAATACGTCCCGAACCCAGACCGTGACCTGGTAGCATATGCGACGCTCCCTGTTCACTCCCTCCGTTCCCACGCCGCCGCCTCCCTCTCGACGCCCCGCCCGCAACGACAATCGCCCCGCCGTCCTACCCCCTCCCCCCCCCTTCCCCCCCCCCCCCCCGACCGTCCCACACCCCCGTGCCGCTGCGGGAAGGTCCGTTTCGTGCTCGACTCCGAGACGTCTGACCCGACCGACGTGGGCATCTACAAGCACAAGGACGCGAACTCGATGGTGGAGGAGTTCATGCTCCTCGCCAACTGCTCCGTCGCCGCCGCGACCACCGCCGCCTTCCCAAAGTGCGCGATGCTCCGCCGCCACCCGCCGCCGCTGCCGGGCGCGTTCGAGTCGCTCAAGCGGTCGCTCGGCCAGCACGGGTTTGAGCTGGACGACGCGTCCTCGCTCGCGCTCGGCCGCTCGCTCGACGCGTGCGCCAAGCCGGACGACCCGTACTTCAACCAGCTCACGCGCATCCTGGCGACGCGCGCGATGCAGCAGGCGCGCTACTTCTCCTCCGGCGCCGCTCCGCCAAGCGAGTACGTCCACTACGGCCTCGCGTGCCCGATCTACACGCACTTCACCTCGCCGATCCGGCGCTACTCGGACCAGATGGTGCACCGGCTGCTGGCGGCCATCATCGGGTGGGAGCCGCTCAGTTCGGACGTGCTCGACGCGCGCGCGATGACGGACCTGACCGACAACCTCAACCACCGCCACACGATGGCGCAGTACGCCGGCCGCGCGTCGGTCGGGCTGCACACCCTCATCTTCTTCCGCGGGAAGGAGGTGGAGGAGGACGCGCACGTCATCAAGGTGCGCGACAACGGCGTCGTGGTGCTCGTGCCGCGTTACGGCATCGAGGGCGTCATCTTTGTCTGCGGCGCCGGCGAGCGCAACCCGTTTGCCTTTGACGAGGCGGCAGAGACGCTCCGCGCGCCGGGCTGCTCACTGAGCACGTTCGACAAGGTGCGCGTGCGCATCCACGTCAACACGGAGAAGGCGCACAAGCCCAAGCTCGAGCTGAGCATCGTCGAGCCGCAGCTGCCCGCTCGCGCGGGGTAGCGCGCGTCGTTCTCTCCGCACTACCCCCGCGTGACGCCACAGGCAGGCGCGGGTAGAACGTAAATAAATAAATAAAACGGGCAAACTCTGAGACGAGATGGGATTTAGGGACATGTGTCCCCGCCCTGCACGATCTTGGTGTGAGGGATCTTCAATCCGTGTCCCCTCACCCCTCGTCACAACCCGACACGGAAGAGCGGCAAGAGTTGCAGTTGGGGCTGCGGCTACGGCTGCGGCTATGAGAGGGGCCGGGGTCGCGGGAGAGCCGCTGCGCCGCGTGGACGCGCCTACACCGCTCTTCCTCCGCTCGCCACCTCTCGCAAAGGTCCAAAGCCATAGCCACCACCTCCTCCGGCAAGTCCTTTCGCCGTATCTCGCCGGCGGGTAGAACGTGATCGAGTGCCGGCGATTTTGTTTTGCTCCGACATCGAAGCTAAAATACAAGTTGCGCGCGCCTGCGCCTCCACACGCAACGACCGCACGCGTCCTCCTCGGCTCCGCCAGCTTGCGCCGCCTTGCTGTTCCACCCACCACCATCCCTCGTCTTACTTCTCTCGGGTGGGGCCTCTGGGGCGTCGGGGCGTGCGGGCCGGCGTGCGGGAAGCGAATTGCCCGGGGCTTCGGATTAGTAGTGGGAGAAAAAACTCAAACCGCTCTTCCTTCTTGTATCAGCTCCTTGAGAATAGCGACTAGCACCACCTCTGTCTGAGTCCCAGAAACCCGAGGAGTCACCGACAGTCCACCTGTGTGATGCACGCCCTGCGAGCGGGGCGGGGTGCGCACTGTCCCTCTGTGTTCGTGTGCGTCGCCCATCTCTCCCTGGAGATGACTGCACTTGGAGCACTTGGAGTGAGTCGGTAACCTCACATCCACGCTCTTGGAGCACTTGGAGTGCAGTCATTAACCGCACATCCAGGGCCGGGGAGCTAAGTCCTAAGAAGCGCACCCAGCGGGCCGGATGATTGGCATCGGGTTACGGGCTAGAGAGCCCTAGCCCCGGGGGTGCGCGTTCGCAGGGAAAGGGCCTTAAAGTAAACACGGGTCTCCGAGGGTTAGTCTATCAGGGTTCCAACTTTTTCCGGGCACCGGGGTATGGTATGGTAGGGTCGCGCATGCCAGCTCAAGACCATACCCCCCCGCCTGCTGGCAGACCTGCTTTGGGGTATGGTAGGGCTAGTCTTGGGCGGGCAGGACCATACCCCCTACCCCTTTGGGCCGCGAGTCAAGACCATACCATACCCCGGAATAAGTTGGAACCCAGCTCCTTGAAGCCTGCCCTCTCATCCTTTCCTTGGCTTGACAGCTGCTGACTGTGTTGACAGACGCGATGTTAACGGACGACGAGCGATCACGTCAGGGCCGTCGCTCGATTGCCGCCCTTGCAGTGCGCTCCGTGGCTGTGGCCACCTTCATAACCGTCTCTGCCCTGGTTTCATCAGCGGGCGCCAACCGCAGCGCAGCGAAGCCGTTCAAGCCCGTCGCGGAGCCGCATAATACCCGCCGAGCGCTGTCGCCATCGTACACGGACTTCTCAGGCACATGGAAACTTACGTCTACAGAGGGGGATATGGACGCTATGCTCCAGTTCCTCAACGTTGGCGGCGGAGGCTGGCCCGGCTGGTCGCTACGTCAGGCACTGGCGGCGGTCAACTATGGCGTGGGTCTGGAGCGACGAATTATCAATATGACACGCGACCACGTCGACACCGAGGTGATTGTGGGCGGAATTCTGCACGAGGCCGTCTCGAACGACATCGACGGCAAGCTTCACACTATCTCTGCTGCTGGCATGACCGTCACCGCGTGGGCTGAGTGGATCAATGGTACCCTTGTCAGCCACCAAGTGGCACCGGTTCAGTTCCTCGCCAGGCAATTTTTGCTCCCCGATGGGCGGATGAGGACCGAGTCGACGAGCAGCAGCTTTGCTGTCGCCGTAGTTTACACGCGCGACGAGTGATGAGCGGCTGAGCGAACTAGAGACTGAGAGACAGTGAGGGAAGGGTGTAAACTTGAATGTAAACCGAGTTGCCTGTTCTTGAGGTCTCTCTCTCTCTCTCTCTCTCTCTCTCTCTCTCTCTCTCTCTCTCTCTCTCTCTCTCTCTCTCTCTCTCTCTCTCTCTCTCTCCTGTTCAATTTTGGATCTGACCTCAGGCCGATGTGACCAAGCGCTGGTAGCGTGGTTTTACCTCACACCCATGGTCTCACAGTGTGCCGGCAGGGTCGCCGAGCAGTGTCGCTCACACAAGCCGCAGCACAACTGACTGAGGGCCAGTGAGGGCGAGCCCATCGCTGTCACAGCTGTGGCAGCCGCACAGTAAGCTGTGCCATCTGTGCAGAGCGTGTGAGCAGCAGAGGAGCTGCTCTCCAGAGGCTTCTGTCGCAAAGAAAAATGCATGCCACCGAAAAGGCGCTGTCGAGGTTCGCCGAGCGCGGCGCAGGTTGAGGGAAGCCGTCACCGACGAGCGCGTTGGACTTTTCACTCCGGACAAAAGACGCGGCACAGCGGACGGTGCGGGGCGTGCCGCAAACTTAGCGGCGAGGCGCGGGACCGTCCGTGGCGAAGTGGGTCGCGTCCCTCGATTTCCTCAACTCACGGTCCTTCCCCCGTATCTCTGTCTCTGTCTCTCTCTCTCTCAGCTCTCTCTCTCTCTCTCTCTCTCTCTCTCTCTCTCTCTCTCTCTCTCTCTCTCTCTCTCTCTCTCTCTCTCTCTCTCTCTCTCTCTCTCACTCTCCCTTTTCTCGATGTGTGTTGTACCCACCCACAGAGGTCTGAGCACTGTGAAACTGTGTGCACTGACACAAAGATCAAAGTCGATGACTGTGACACCTGTCATGTGTCCCAGCCCACGCTGTCTGAGAGACGCAGACGGGTCAGTGAGGTCTCATACGGCTTTATTCACGGCCCAGCCGAGCATCGTGTTCGTGAGGTCCGGAAACTTCCCCAGGGCGCTACACACCACAGATCACAGGAGGAGAGCGCCGCGGCCGAGGGCCCATTGATAGACTCGAGATCGCAAGAAAGATCCCAGTGCAGAAAGGCACCTCTGCTTAGGGGACCCCTAGGGTTCTGAGGGCCGGATTTGTTTTAAGACCTTTTAAGAAACGAGGAGGTTTGGGGGCTCAAATTGCCATTTAAGAGATTG
Source organism: Emiliania huxleyi CCMP1516 (assembly GCF_000372725.1). Lineage (NCBI taxonomy): Eukaryota > Haptophyta > Isochrysidales > Noelaerhabdaceae > Emiliania > Emiliania huxleyi. The sequence continues at coordinate 624,680 of NW_005198167.1, read as the reverse complement.
CAGGCACGGGGGGTCCCTCTTTTAAGACCGTTTAAGAAAATCGGCCTCGCCGGCATGCGTCGCTGGGTTCCGCGCCGTTTTCTCCAATTGTCTTCAATACTGCCGTTATTAGGCACAAACCCGCCTCTGAAGACACATCTGTAAGTCTGGTGCACTGGCAGGAGCCCCATACTCGCATAGGGGACGCGTGCTAGCTGACTGTAGCCAGCTTCCCGGCCTACGGCGTCTACCGGGAGCCTCCCGGACCATCGACCTCGGGAGCTCTCCCGCAAGGAAAAAGCAAAGCCAACATGAGGCTGAACAAGGTGCTCAACTAACCTCCGGAGGGATCGGAGGGGTCGCTCGCCGCCTGCGGTGCGACTGCGCCCGAGCGTTTTTGCCGGGCGCCCTGTCCGCCATGGGCTGCTGCACTAGGGGTGGGACGACGTTTTGTTTGCTATGAACATCGATCGATGGTAAGCTCAAAAATGCTCGACAAAAATGCAGAACATAAACACTCCACGGCGCACAATTTAGACACAGGCCCCCTCCTGTCGAGGCCCCCTCGACATATAACGTGCGTGCCTAGTGTGCCCGGCCGTCCTCGCCGCCGCGTCCACGCGCAGCCGCTTCCGCCGCGCCGTCTTAGACTCCGCGGCCTGCGGCAGCAGGTAGTTCGGGCCGTACTCCGCCAGCCCACACCCGCGAGGACCTCGGCCGCGCTCACCGTCTCGACCACGGCCTCGACCGGCGGAGGGGGGAGCTCGACCCGTCGTTCGACCCGTCGGTCGTTCCCTGATGCGTCGCCCGTCGGTCGACGCCCTCGCCCCTGCGCTCCACCAACGACGCCGTCGCTGTCCTCGCCGACGTGACCGTGATTCGAGGCCGCAATCATAATCCGCCATTGGACTAAGCAGCCGTCCCCTGTGCTCGAAAGCCACCCCCCCCCCCCCCCCTCGGACAGTCAGTCCCTCGCCCTGTCCTCTACACTGTTTCCTCTAGTTTTAGCACTGCCGGACAGGTCCCTGCCTCGGCCCCGAAAGGTCACCTAAAGTCGCGTCGCAGCACGCCTTGCACATGGGTCCATTCACGTCGCTCCGTTCCTAGACGTTGCAACGGACAATCAACGTGGCGTTGTAGGCCTCGCCCATCCGCACGCCCATGCCCGCCGCCAACGTGTGCACCCGCACAGACTGCGCCAGCCCTTGCCTCTCAACCTGCAGTCTGTGCAACTAGTCGCGCCGTGTGCGTGGGCCCAGCGCCGACAACAGCCTGCGGCTCCGGTGCGGCGTCAGACGTGCATGTGGGCACCGGGCGCGACGACAGCAGCCACAGGGTTCTGTCCTTCAACGTTTGAGTGCGGGGTGGAATTCCATGAACACACTCCTCCTCCACCCACCCACCCACACTTGCAGTCCTCGACATCGACGTCCCTCGTAGCTGCTATCCCGCACGCGGAGGGATCACAGCCCTCCACCCCCGTCCATTGATGAGAGGCTGCGACACCTCGGCTGTCCCTCGGCTACGCTTCACCTCTTCACGGCCCCCGCTTGCCTACTCGAGCCGACTGCCCCGGTACTAGCATGGATTCCTCCTTTCGCAGGTAAGAAGCCGCCCCCGTGTGGCCCTGTGGGCACCCTATAATTGCACCCCCCAGTTCCACTATACTCCATCAGCACCTCAGGGCTGATCGCGCCGCACTCCAGTCGTCCCGACGTGTGCAGAGCCTCGAACAATTACAAAATAACTGAGGACGTGTCATGCGTGGATCCTCGACGGCTGAAAGTAAAATAGGTAGGTAGGTAGAAAGGTGAAGAACAGCCAGGCTCGGACTGGACACCAACGCGGTATGGGTGGACGCTAGACAGATGATGACGACACTAAAATCTATTGAAAAAAGAAAACGAGTTCGAGCATACCCTCGCTCCAGGGAACCCCGCCACCCAGCATATGCAATATCTAGATACGAGTCCCCGGCTCCCGACGCTGGGCAATCACTCGCTATGCGTTATCGCCTCGTTGCGACGTCATTTGGCGGCGTCGGCTGCACGAGCACCATCCGTGGCGCCGTCCGCCACACGCTCCAAACTGACCTCCCAACGCAGATGGGCGGTGGCGACAGCGCCGCGCAGGTGCGGCTGCACTAATCGCGCCGGCACAGGACCCGCTTCAGCGGACTGCCGGAGCTCACCCCCGTCTCTTCTCCCGCAGCCGATTGAAGCCCTTCTCGCGTCGTTGCTCGGCTGCAAGGTGTTGCCCGCAAACCGGAGACATGACACCTGACCTGACTCTCTCCGCCAAGATCAGCGATGCACACTGCCGCGGCGCGGCCAAGACCTGCGATCCACGGCGCTGCCAGGTGGCGACCGCGCACTACGTGGCGCGCCATCTGTGGGCGCGGCCGCACAACCGCTTCGAATCGATTGAATTCGCAGATGTGGAGGCTGTTCGCGACCCGCGAGGCGCGCCTCCCGATAGACACACTGTCCTCTCGCTCTCTGCGTAGCAGCAGCTGTGGCAAAACGCGCAGCCGCTAGATCAGCAACCGCACCGCTGCCGCCCACGCACCCAAGCCGCCCGGGCAGCTCAGGCTGCCATCAGCGCCACCGACTGAACCAACCACCAGGCGCACTCCACCTGCCCATCACCGAGCCGCCGCCTTCCCCGCCGGGGCTGACCCGTGTGAGCGGCGTGGCAAGGGTGCACCTGCCGGCCGGCTCGCCCCTCACCGCAGACGACGTGGCTGTGCTCGGCCGCGTTGTCGAGCAGCGCTGCCCGATCGCCGCGATGCTGGCCGCCGCCGGGGTGGAGATGGACATGGAGTGGGTGCCGGGTGGGGCTGCTCCGTTGTGATCCGACACCAGGAAGTTGCGCCTGGTAAAAAGAACTCCAATGGACGCCAAACGAGGGAAAGAAAGAAAGAAAGAAAACAGACCACCCAAGGGACAACCTCTGGGCCGGCGCGGGGCCCCCCCGCCGGAGGCACCGTGCGCCGCGCCGCAGTGCGGAAACGGGGCTCCGGCTCTATGAGTCTCTATGAGCACCAACTTCCCGATTAAGTACGGTTAAGTAGAGGGCAGATTTGGAAAGATCTCGAGAGGAGTACATACAGATAGGAGATAGACCCTCCAACCATCAGAAAACTCCGACCTGATCGGTCGTACTGACCGCCGACAGATCACTCCAGACAGCAGACAGGCCGACGTCTGCACGCGGCCGGCCGGGCGAGAGGCTTGACACGATCCGACCCTGCGACCCTGACGCTGCTGCTCTAGCTATCAGCCATGCACTGCTGACTGCTGCCACAATGTGCGACCTGTGCTGGCCCACTTGGCGGCCTTCCCGGTCAGTGGTGAGGCGCAGTTCAGAGCTGTCGATGGCGCGAAGCCGCACTGGTCCCACATTGGTGACACGATACCACCAAGTTTGCCGGTCCAAGAGAGAGGCACCGGCGCTGTCCTGAGAAGGTGCGTGGTCCCTCTTGACTGCCCATGCGCGCGAGGCTGTGTAGGCATAGCCTCGAGAGTGCCAGCAGCCAATCCGAGGTGACGCGCATTGCGCCAGAAGCGTGCACACGATGGAAGGACACCTTCCTACTGGCCGTACGATCAGGTCGTCACTGAATGCTTGATACTAAGGCCGCGAGCTATGCAGGTGATCAATTGTGCATCATGGCACGGTCAGCTGCGCCGACAGGCTGTCGCAAGGCGTGATAGCATGGCCGCAAGTACGCCGAATTCCCATGAAAACAAGTAAAACATCGCCAAAAAAAGAAAAACAATCCGAAAAAATCGGCGCCTGCGGCGGGCCATGGGACCCCATCTCCCCCCCGCATGGACACCCTCTGGGGCCCCCGCGCCGGCCCAGAGCGTTTGAGAAGTGGCCTCTCGTGTCTCGACGACACGCACGAGTCACGACACGAGAGACTCACTTACCTCGTCTCGGACCCCCCGCCTCCTCGCTCCTGCCGCCGCTTTCAAAAACACACAACCGAAAACCAAACGGTAAAGGACGCCCAAGAGAACATGCAAGCCAAAGACAGCAAGCGGCTCTCGCGCTCTGCGCCAGACGTATTTGGCCGCACACGCCCCCACGGATTCCAACATGCACACACCGCCATCAGACGCGGCTGCGGGGCTGCTCTGCTACACGAGCTCCCCTTCGCTCCCCGGCCATCACCACCCGCGCGTTGCGAAAGGTCGCTCACGCTAATCGGCGCCTTTTGGGTGCGTCGCGATGCTGCCCACACTCACCACGCGGTGGGCGGCGGGGCGGCGGCAGCAGGCGGCGGCGCCTTAGCGCCCACCTGGCCGGCCTTGCTCGCGGGCCTCGCGGGCGGTGGCATGGCGGACTCGCCCTGCTTGGACGTTGCGGGCGGCGGGGCGGGCGGGGCGGCGCCACCGCTGCCGAGGACCGGAGGCGCAGAGGAGGAGGAGGCCGCGGCGGTGGCGGGGGATGCTGTTGGAGGGGGGCCCTTGGCAATGGGGCCTTGCGACCTCGCCAGCGGCACATCGGAGGAGCGCGCCTGCAGTGCAACGGCGCGAGCCCCGCGTGTGAGGGCGAGGGCGGGCTGTGGCGAGAGGGGGTGACGAGAGGGCGGGCTGTGACCGAGAGGGGGTAGGGCGCCGTAGGCGTCGCCGCCGGCGGCAGTGGTGGGAGGGTATTAGTTGGGTGGGCTGTGTGTGTGTGTGTTGCCCGGGGGGGGGGGGGGCGTCGCCTTGGCCTTGCCACGGGGCGGGCAGGAGCCCTGCTCGCGCTCGTCCGGTCGCGCAGCGGCTTTGCCGCCCCCGGGCGGTGCGCCTGCAGTGGCCGCAGCGGTCGAGCCTCCGGCACGCGAAGCCGCCGCCTCGCCGCCGCCTCGTCGCTTGGCACCGCCGCCGCCATTGCCGCCGCCGCCGCGCGCCCGCTTGGCGCCTCGGCCGGCGGCGGCGGCGGCGGCGGCGGCGGGCGGCCGCGACGCAGGCGGCGGTGAGGCGCGACTAGCGGGAGGCGCCTCCTCGGCCGCGTCCACATCCACCAGCACCTTTTCGGCCGTCAGCTGCGCCCCGGGCGCAGCAGCGCTCGAAGGCCCCGCGACAGCGGCAGCGGCGGCAACGCCTGTGGCGGCGGCGGCGGCGCCGCCGCCGATGTTCGGGCCGCGAGGCTTCGAGGCAACGCGGTGCGGCAGCGGCGGCGGCGGCGGCAGCGGCGGGGCAGCGCGCATCCCGACGGCACGCGTGAGCCACTTGACGCAGGGAGTCGTCCAGCCGCCGTTGAGAGCAAAGCCGTGGTCTCCAAAGTCCTTGCGCAAGTGCACGTGCGGGATGCCGGCGGCGGCGAGCGCCTTGACGTAAGGCTGCGTCTCGGAGCGCGGGATGCAGTCGTCGGCCTAGACGTCATTGACACACCGAGGTCAGGGCGGGAAGACGGTATTGTGCAGAGTCCTCAGAGCACCGCGTGAGTACAACGGAGACGAATGCAGTGCATACAGCGGAATACGGTCGAGTACAGCGGAACGCGCGTCCCCTCGAGCGCTAGTTGGAAGATAAGACTACGTCTTCCGCTTCTAGGGTCGTCCACCGTCGAGGTGACAAGGTAGGTCGGGGGCGCCGCAAAGCCGGCGCCGCCAAGCAGCGCCTCCTGCCGCGCTTGCAGCGTGAGTACCTGCGGCAAGACGTGGCGGTGAGAGCGGACATGAGGGCGGCGAACGTGTGGCGGCGGTTAGGCGGGCGGCCCGGAGGGGGGGGGGGGGTGTAGCGGCGGGGAGAACGGCGTGGCTGGCGTGACGAGCAGGGGGAGGGACGGCGCCGTACCACGTCGCTCATCCTCTAGGCGGCCTCCTTTTAGGGTGGGGGGCGGCTGGAAGGGCGCTTTCGTCCCTTACGGCAACGTTGGCGGAGGGGGCTGCTTGACTTGGTGG
>NW_005198167.1:584241-618702 GCF_000372725.1 Emiliania huxleyi CCMP1516 | reverse complement strand
AAACGAGAGAAAAAAGACTTGAAGCGGAAAAACGAAGAAAGGCGATATCAATTGCTCGCTAAGACAAAAGGAGACGGGAGGCGCGCTCAGAAAGGCGCCTAAGTGGCTAATGCCGCACGACTGAAAGGCCGGTATAAAGGAATCGTATCATTGGAATGATTCTGTAGTAACAACCAGACTTTCTGAAGGGGGGGGGGGGGGGGCGGAGGAGAAGGAAGGGGAGTCGGAGGAGGAGGCGGGGGAGGAGGTGGAAGCGGCGGAGGAGGAGGAGGTGGAAGAGGGGGGGGAATGCGCTCCGCGCGTACCTTGTCAGGCCACGACCACGCGCCGCGGTTGAAGAAGCAGACCTCGTCGGCCTTGTCCGGATGCCAGCTCTGGCCGTCGATGCCCGGATACACGAGCACCTGGCGGCCAGACGAGCCGGGGTCAGGCACGGCGCCCCCATCGACGGGACAGGCATGTCCGGGCACGAGCCAGCGCTTTCGGGTCGGGGTTCGGTGATGTAGCAGAGCGGAGTGCGGCAGAGCGCAGCGGAGTGCGGCAGAGTGCAGTGGGGTGCGGCAGAGTGCGGCAGAGTGCGGCAGAGTGCGTGGCGAGGGGGCGGCGAGGGGGCGGCGAGGGGGCGGCGAGGGGGCGGCGAGGGGGCGGCGAGGGGGTGAGGGGGTGGCGAGAAGGTGGCGAGAGGGAAGGGGTAGGCGACGGCGCGGGAACACAGCCTGCCCGTCGAGCGGTTGCGGCGTGCCGGGGCGCCGCTCCTACGGCATGAACACACCGAGGTCGGGGGGGGGGAGATATGGGGAGATATGGGGAGATATGGGCAGCCTACGTCATGAACACACCGAGGTCGGGGGGGGGGGAGATATGGGGAGATATGGGGAGATATGGGCAGCCTACGTCATGAACACACCGAGGTCGGGGGGGGGGAAGACGGCCCCGTGCAGAGCACTCAAGAGCACCGCGTGAGGACGAGGGGGTGCGAGGACAGTGGAATACAGCGGAGTGCGGTCGAAAACAGCGGAGTGCGTGTCCCCCCGAGCGTTGGTGGGAAGACAAGAATGCGTCTTCCGCTTCTAGGCCGCCGCGCCTCGTGCCGCGCCCCGAGCGACGCAACCAGGTGGCCGCCCGCCGAGAAGCCCATCGCGACGACGGGTCCGGGCCGGAGGCGGCGGAGGAGCGTGACCGCGTCCTGCGGGCCGCGCGCGAGCTGCGGGGTTCGATCTCGGGCGATCTCGTGTGATCTCGGGCGATCTCGAGCGATCTCGGGCGATCTTGGGCGATCTAGGGTGATCTCGGGTGATCTCGAGCGATCTAGGGTGATCTCGGGTGATCTCGGGCGATCTCGACGCGATCTCGACGCGATCTCGAGCGAGAGGCAGGGCCCCAGACCCTCGCGTGCGACGCTCACGCGGCGATTGCACTCGGGGGGGTGCGGGCTGTGCGGCGGCGGTCGGCGCTCAGGAGCCGCCCCAATGGCGGCGAGGCGGCGCGGCTGATCTTCTTGAGCCAAGCGGCAAGCGGTGTGCGGTGTCTGGGATGCGTCTGCGCGTCGTGTGGAAGCGTCTCTCAGCCGTCTCTGAGCCGTCTCTGAGCCGTCTCGGAAACGTCTCAGAAACACACCTCGAGGTCATCGAGCGCTTCGTCGAGGCCGTGCGAGGGGAGGAGGCGGTACCTGCGCACCGCGGGGGAGGGGGGGGGGGGGGGCGTGTCCAAAGGAACACGCGGGGTGGGAAGAGGGCTGAAAAATGCTGAGAGGGCGCCCCCCTTGCGGTGTCTTCTCCCTAGCTCAACCTCTAACGAAGAGCACCCCTCAACCCCCTTGCTACTGCTATAGCTGGCAGCGCGGGGCGGGCGCACCGCAGGACCGCCGCCGCCAGGCCGTGCCGCGCGAGCCACTCGGTCACCGGGTAGCCCTCGAGGCAGGAGAGGAACCTAGATTGTGGCGACGCCAGCCTCGGGGCGGGGAGGACGGTCTCGTGCAGCGTCTTCAGAGCACCGCGTGAGCACACGCGGGGCGACGAGTACAGTGCGTACAGCGGGAGACGGCCGAGCACAGCGGAGTGCGCGTCCTCTCGAGCGCTAGTTGGACGACCAGACGTCCGTCTTCCGCTTCTACGGCCCGAGATACGGGGAGATACGGGGAGATACGGGGAGATGCGGGGAGATAGGGGGAGATGTTCCGCTTCTACGCAGAGCGACTCGTAGTTGCCCCCCGGGCAAACGATGACCGTGCCATGGCCGCCCGCACCCGCCAGCGCCGGCGCCGCCTCCATCACCGCCGCCGCGGCGGAAGCTGCCAGCGGAGTCCCCATGAAGCGCTGCGCGGCCGACGGTGCCAGCGGCGGCACGCATGGCCTGCGGGTAGGTAGGGCGGGGGGGGGGGGGGGGTCCAGGAAAAAGGGGAATGGGAAAGAAGGGGGGGGGGGGGGGAAAAAACCCCCTCCCCGGGGGTCTTTCCAGGGGGGGGGGCCCCCCGGGGCCGGGCAAAGGCAAACCCCCCCCCCGGGGGCAGGGACCCCCCACGGGTTCCCCCCGTCCTTCGTTGCCCCCCGGGGCCCCCCCCCCCCCAATGCCCCCAAAATCCGGGGAATGGGGGCCGGGGCCCTTAAAAAGGAGGCCAGGGCGGCAAAATCCATGGCGGCGAGAGGGGGCGGGGGAGCAGGGGGCTCGGCTGCGGAGCGCGGCCGGCGGCGTGGGATGGCGGCGAAGATGGCGGTGGCCCAGCGTGGCGGGGGCCGCGCGCACAGGCATGCGTCGCGAACGGCCAGCGGCAGGAGGCCCTCTTGCAGGAGCAAGCAAGGGTCGTCGGGTCCGTGGAAGAGCGGGTCGTCGCAGAGGGAGGGCATGCGCGGCCGGTCCGCGCACGTCGCGCACACCGACCACCGGCACACGCGGCAGCCGAGGATCGGGTCTCCGGCGCGAGGCTGCGTCCCGCAGCCGCGGTTCTGGCAGACGCCGTACCGGCGACCGTCGTGGCGGTCGTCGATGAGGCGGCAGCCGTTCCAGCACTTTTTGAGCCGGCCACGCTCCGGGTGCAGCCGAATCCACAGCGGCATCTCCTTCCACAGTCTCCGACTCATGAGCGGCGGCTCTCGGGCGCCGTCGTGCTCGCCCGCGTCGGCACGCATGCCACCGCCCGCGGCGCCGCGCACCGGGCGAAGATAGAGCCGCACGTTGCGCGCGGGCGGGTTGCGCTCGGGCGTGTGCGCGACACTGACGCTCTTCGGCGGCATACCCAACGACAACACCGAGCGGGGCGGGTAGGAGGACAAGAAAACGGGTCAAAGAATTTACAACAAAACTCCCTCGCACGACACTGGGCTCAAAGAAGAAAAAGCACTGCAAGCACGCAGCCGGCGATGGCCCCTCATGGGCCGCCGCTGTCGCCGTCCCGCGATTGGCCAATCTAACACGCCGTGGGGCGGGCGGCACGGACCACGGTCCTCCTTCGGGAACGTTCGTAAGAGCTAAATACACACACTGAGAGACGAGCAATCACTGGACACTGCCCTACGTGCTACGAGTGCACTCGACGACATCAGCCCTGAGCGTGCATGCTGACTTAATCGCAGATGCCTCTTCGGAGGCAGGTAGGTTTCCGGACGAGCAAGTTGCCGCCCCTGCTACCCAATTGGTGGCGCGCCCCTTGCTGCCTCGCGTTGACCGTTGTGGGCACTTGAGCGGCAATGTAGCGGGCACCCATGGAGGCGGTAGATAGATAGATAGGAAGGCGAAACACAGTCCGACCAACGACTGGGACACCAACGCGGTATGAGTGGACGCAAGACGGGCGATGACGGTCACACAGGAGCGACACACAGAACCACAAGACAAGACACTCAGCCAACGGGGCGGCTGCCACACATCCTGAGCGAACTTCCCTAGTCACCCGCGGCCGGACTCCATCCGGCACGCGTCGCTGGGCGCTCAGAGCTGCGTCCCCTGCTCGCCACCCCGACGCCCAAGGCGCCCGAGCGAACGACAGGCGGCAACGCGAAGACTGATTGCAATCCCGCCGACCGCCAGGCCGCGGGATGATGCGTGCGTGGTCTTGTAGTGGGTCTCGGAAGCTCCCCTCTCGCCTCGGGCTAGGAGCCAGCCCCTCTCCCTTGCCCCCGGAACACTGTGTCCGAGTCGAGGCGTGTGCTTGCCGGTCGACGGCCGCGCGCGGTTGGCATTGTGACGAAGGTTGCGCGCGGCCGCGGCGCGCCCGCCATGGCTTGGCGCGGCGCGCCTACCAGCGGCAATGTCGAGGCACGGGAACGCTTACCCGGGGTTGTCCTCTGAGCCTGGTCGTCGGCGCCGCGATGCCACGGCGGCGCATTCGACGTCGTCGGCGCGCTGCCCCGCGTTGAGCCCCGCCGCTCGTAGCGACGGCCGCAGGTCGGCCCGGTGCAGCGCGCCCTGGCCGCAGACTGAAGAACGGCCACGAGGGGTGTGTGATGTGCGGTGCGGGGTGTGAGGGGGCAGCGTCTTTGTGTGTGCGCGCGCGCGCCGCTGCCGGGGCCCTCGGGGTACGCCTCGTCCGGCCCCCTCCGAGGGGGAAGGCTCATGATCTGAACTGAAGAGGGGGGGGTCGGCCTTGAGAGCTTACGGGTGGTCTCACCGCGCCAGAGGCTCTGCCTCTCCTCTTGGGGATTGAACTGAGGGATAGGGGCGGGGATCCTCCCTCTTCCCGCCGTCGATGCCGCGGCTCAACCAATCCGGAGAGGTCGTTACCATTCCTCCATACATCCTCCCAGCTTCATCGGCGGGCGCCTGGGAGTGTGTCGTCAACTGGCCGGTGGTCTTTCAGTGTGGTGGGGTGGGTTTCGTGACCGTTCAGCGTCGTTGCCGCCTTACTTACCTGTTCCCCGCTGGCGCGACCCCGCCGCCCGCGCCGGCCAGCGGAGCCATTGCCCGCTCGGTCACCACCCCCGCCGGCGCGACGCGATCCGATCGGCGCCGCCACCGACGGGGCCGCCGGCACGGAAGAGTGGATTCTCGTCGTTGCCGGTCGGGGTGTCGGTCGGGACATGGGCGACGCGACCACTGCCTCCGCTCCAAAGGCCAGAGACCAGAGGTTGCCCCCACCCCGGTAAGTGTCGCGGGGAAGGTAATTGCACCGAAGCCTGCGAAGGGCTGAGAAGGGAACTAACTCGAGATTGTCCACCGCCGATACTGTGCCCGTGACGCGTGAGTCGGATCGGTGCACGGTGGCGGCGGGCTGTTTGTCGTTTCACCTCTGTCGTTGTCCCCAGTCTTGGGTGCAGCGTGGTTGTGGGAGAGTCCTGCAGCCGGCCCGCGGCCGCGGGTGTCGCGTGGGTCCGACGAGGTAGTATGAGTAAAACCACCCAGGGGCAGTGACTGAATAGAATTCCAAACGGGACATAAATTGCATTGAGGCCAAATTGGCTGCCGTCCCCTCTAAGCGTCCCGTCGGGCTGTAGTCTCTGCTGTGCACATGTCAGGGCTCAAGAAGCGGTACGTAAGCAGCGACCTCGGCCTTTTCGGCGAGGGAACCTTCCTCTCCAGCAAGCGCGTCAGCAGATGGAAATCTCTCACCACACCCACCAACCACACACACGCAACGCCGCCGCGAAGCCCCGCACAGCTAGGGTCAGGACAGGACTCTCACGGCCATTGAACCCTCTCAGGCCGGTGTACCGCGGCGCGAGGACCTCGGCGCCGCCTCCCACCAAAAAGTGCGTCTCCGCTGACCTCGGGCTCTTTGGCGAGCGTAAGAGCGCGTCGGATGCCAAGCGCTTTGTGAGCTCAGACCTCGGCCTGCTGGGCGAACGCAAGTCGGATGCACCGCCTGTGGCCGAGGACGAGGGCTGGCTCAAGCCTGTGTACCGCGCCGTCGCCACAACATCAGAGACGGTGATGTCGACACCGGCGGCAGCGACCGGCGGCAGCCGAACGTGGGCGGTGGTGCTTGCAATGTTGCTGGCGGTAGTCGCCGCCGCCGCCGCCTACGGAGGCGCGTTTGCAGGCGCACTCCAATAGATTATGCTGGACGCATATGGTGTCGCAGCAGCAGCAGCAGCAGCAGCAGCAGCAGCAGCAGCAGCAGCAGCAGCAGCAGCAGCAGCAGCAGCAGCAGCAGCAGCAGCAGCAGCAGTTGTTGTTGTTGCTGCGCCGCAGCCGCAGCGCGGTGCAGCAGCTGCGGTCGCCGCCATCGCAGCAGTCATCACAGCAGCAAGCAGCTGCGACATCTCTGAAGTGCGAGTCGGCTGGGTTGTTGAGGCATGATCCATCCTTCGGGGCCTGTTCCGTTTTTTTGAGAGAACGATAACAAGGCTCCAGGCTCTCGGGGGCCTGGGCGGCGAGGCCCCGGGGGAAGCCGAGCGCGGGGGCGCGCCGTCCGTCTTCCATTTGCCCCCCCCCCCCCCCCCAAAACACACACAACACACCACAACACACACAAACCGTGCACAAACATCCGGGCCGTGAGCGAGCACGAACGCAAGCTCGTACTGCCGTCACCAAGCTTTGCGGGCACCGTCGTCGAGTCGACGACGCAAAGGAAGTTGGCGCGGGAACCAGCGCTCTTCACGGGCGTGGCCGCCGCCTCATCGCGGTCTCGGGATGCTTGCGCATCTCGGGGTGCTTCGTCAGGGGGGGGGGGGGGGGTGCTTCTCGGACAAGCGTCAGGGAGAGACATTGTCAGGGCGCGACAGGTAGGATCTGAGTGGTTGAGTCGCCCTGCTGCTCGATGAAGCGGAGCATGGTGCGAATTAGGGGCGGCTCTGGCTCGAAAAAGTGCCCTGCGCGCGGCAGGAGCCGGATCTCGGCCGCGCTCGCAGAGACGTTGCGCAAGACGTGCAGGAGGCGAAGCGACTGCGGTGTCGGCACCACACAGTCCATGCGGCCGTGCACGAGCAGGATCGGCGGCAGCGGCAGCTTTGGACCGCCATGCCGCGGGTCCACGGCGTCGCCGCCGACGATTTCGCTCCCACCCACAAACCGCTTCACATCTCGCGTGTCTCGCGCGCTGCGACTGGCGCGGTGGCTGCCTCGGCCCCTGCGCCTCCCGCCACGCGCCCTCCCGCCACGCGCCCTCCCGCCACGCGCCCTTCCGCCGCGCATCCCCCCGCCGCGCGCCCTCCCGTTGCGCGCGATCCCGTTGCGCGCCTCACGAACGGTGCGGTCATCGGGCACAAGACGAGTCAGCTCGCGCCGTATGCTTTCGTCCGACTCCCGCTCGCCCGCGCCCAAGACCGCGCGTTCGGACAACTGCCGGCTGCGCCGCAGCAGGGCGCTGTGTTCGGCTAGCAGCAAATCTACGGGAGATGCGGCCGCCGCCCGCTCGGCGCACGCAGAGGGCGAACATCCGAGTAGGATCGACTCCGCAGAAGTGTTGACGTCGTGGAGTGTTACCCCTTTCGGGCCGCACCCCTTAGCGGTAGCATCCGCTCGCATCGTCGCCAGCGCGCACGGCGCTTTCAGCAGGACAATCGAGCGGAGTAGTCGTCGCTCGGCTGCGGTGAGTAGCATTGCCGCCAGATAGCCGCCTACGGGGTTGCACGGACTGTTGAGCTTAAGGGGGCAACCCGTGTGAGGGTGCACCGCTGCGGTGGCATCCGCCGGAGGAGGAGCCAATGACGGAGATGCGTCGCGTGTCGATGCCATACCGCGCGGCGTTGCCCGCCAGCCAGCGTACCGCCGCTCGCACGTCATCCACCGGCGCCGGGTATGCTTCGAAGCGATAGTCGACCGACGCGATCGCAAAGCCGCGCTTGCGCCACGCCCATAGCCACGAGGGCATCCACACTCGGCCGCCATGCTGGAAGGCGCCGCCGTGGAAAAAGACGACCAATGGCACCGTCCCGTCCGCACGTTTTAGCCGCGGTAGCGGCACGTACAAATCAAGATGGTTTTGCCTACGGCGGAAAAGGCGAGAGTGGGGTAGCATCAAGCGCAAAAGTACTAGGTAAGCCACAGCACTAACCAAGTCTCATTGCTCGCATTGACGTCGGTCCGGTAGAAGGCCGTGATGCGCTGGACAAGCTTCTTGATCGGATGGAGCACTTGTGTGCCGTTGTGCCCTGTGGACTTCAGCACGGCGGTGGCGCCACTCTGGGCCATTGTTGCTGCCGCTGTGCTGCCTTCCTGCGTTGCGACACGAGCAGCTCTGGAGATGCGTTCAGCCGTTGCCGTGTCATTGCTGGTCGCGGCTGCGCTGGAGAGCGCAGCACACAGCAGCAGCGGAAGCGCATTGCGCGATGGCGCGGCTGCGCTGGAGAGCGCAGCACACAGCAGCAGCGGAAGCGCATTGCGCGATGGCGCGGCTCTCATTGCGCATAGACGGTGAACACCTTGCCACCTCACAGTCGGACGACGCACGTGTTTAGCGTGGTGCAGCGATCAGTCAAAAGAATTTTAGAATTCACAGGGCGCAGCTCATGCTAAGAGCGGGCCCTCGCGCCAGTCGCGCTCGCCGTCGCCCGACTCTCCGCCCGCCAAGCGGGCCGCCTCCGCTGACTCGTCCGGCTATGAAACCGATACGCCGGACGAGGTGCAGCAGGAGGCGGTCCGCAGGGTATGCGGCGCGCTCGGCATGAGGGAGCAGTTCGAGGCGGCGATGGCGGCGGGCGAGCTGCTCGAGATGCTCGAGAGCTTGCCGCGAGGGGCGGTCGAGGCCTCTGTCCGACAGATGCGGGGTTACAACCGCACGGGCGAGTGGCCAGAGCCCATTCTCACCAGCCCTACCCCGCAGCGCGGCCGCTCGCCAAGCCCCGTCGATGAGTGGTCAGATGGTTAGTGCCCGAGAGCGAGGGGTCCGGGGGGGAGCACAAACATAGGACGCCCAGCCTTGCCCTCGTGCCGCCGAGTGCATATCCTATGCGAGAGAGATCCCCTGTGCCCTGTGCCCAGCCCTCTCCGCGCGGCGATGCGCCCTCCCCCGCCTCGCTTTTTTGCAAAATCCTGCAAAGGTGGGGACGTGTCTGTCCTCGACCCAGCCCTAGCTTGGGATGTCCGTTGTATTTATTTATTTATGCTAAGAGCTAGAAGGGGAGCTAGAGAGAACGACTACCCTGTCCCGTTATATTGCGTACTGTACACCAACACCACAAAAGCTCTCTCTACTCTCTCTCCTGTCCTCACTCAGGGGGGTCACAACTATACCGAGTCCCTCGACTAGCTGCCACGTTGCCGACCGAGAGCGGATCTCCTCCTGCTCCGCAAGGAGGGTGGCCAAGGCTAAAGTCTTGCCGGAGCCGCCGGGCGCGTTGACGACTTGGAGAAGGTCGCCCTTGCACTTGTACTTGTAGAGATGCTCGAGGGGGTGCTTTGTGGGGCGGTGCGCAGCCAGACCAGCAGTGAGGGGAGGCGCACCCTCACTCTCCTCGGTTGCAGAGCTCGTCGGAGGCTGCGGCACGACGGGAGGGTCGCGACAGCAGTCCTCGGGCGAGCCGACGCGCATGTCCAACCAGCGCTGGGACTCGTTGTGATATGCGCGTCATCTTCAAGCGGTGCTTGGCGAGCCTCTCACCGTCCCGGCCGCGGGGTGCGCACACACAGCCTCTGTGCACTCTCTCTCCTTCTCTGTACTCTGACTGCGCCGCCGGCGCCGCCACGCATGCAGTTGGGTGCTCGGTCAGCTCGAGCGTGAGCCGAGAGGTGGCCCACCGCTGACAGCGCTCAGCGCGCGGGGGGGGGGGGGGGGGGGCACGCGCGGGACGCGCCCCGGCAGCTCAGCTCCTGCCGCCTCCTCTCCGCTCTCGCGCCACCCCGCGCGCGGGGGCGTGACGTCTGTAGCGAGGCGACGGTGGGACGGTGTCCGACCCGTTGTGTGGGGTTTTCTTTAATGCGGCTCAACTCGTGTCGAGTCGGCGTCTAGCGCGTGCTAATTCTAGGCCGCACCTAGGGCCGCACTGCCTGCTGTGCCGTCACCCGTCAGCTCTTCACGTAAACGCACAACCCCGGGCCCGAAATCGCACAGAGTCACGCAACACGGGGTCCCAGGGAAGGCGAGCAAAAACCTTATCGCGCGCGCTAGACGTCGCGACTCGGAGGCCGCACCGGTCAGGCGCGCAGCCTCAGTATACCTACAGCCGGAGGTAGGTAGGTAGGTAGAAAGGTGAAGAACAGCCAGGCTCGGACTGGACACCAACGCGGTATGGGTGGACGCCGGACAGATGATGACGACACGCACGAGCGACACACAGACACAAACAAGCTCACAAGACACACAGCCAGCGGGCTGCCACACACCCTGAGTTGGCGTACACATAACTCAAGGCCACATCCTCCCTGTCGCCCCCCCCAGCACTCCAAGGTGCCAAGAGAACAAACAAGGGCACAAGGCACAACAAACAACAGACGACAGGAAGTAACGTGCTAGGCTAGAGCAGACCGCTCCGCCTCTAGCAATCTCGCCGGCCGGCGAGGCACGGACGAGACCGTGTGTGGGGGGTCTAAGTGAGGTGTCTATGGACGCCCTCCTCACAGGCTAGCGGCCTACTACTAGCCCTAACTCGCACTCATGGGAGATGTCAGTTCATTGTATGAGTGTATGCAAGCAGAGGCGCGTGTGCTGATTCTAGATCGCACGCCGTGGCATATGACTTGGGAGGCGTGCGACCGCAGCGCACCCGTCGTAAGGTCGACGGGCGCGCGTGTCAGCGAGAGAGTTGCGGGCGGAGCCATACCCGACTTTTAGAGGAAGAGCCCCGCTTGGCCTGCACAAGCTTTTCCGGCAAACAAAAAGGAAAACAGAGGGGCCCCAGCACTTTGCGTTTCCGGAAATTTCCAGGGAAAACAGAGGGTGTTTGGTGCTCCATTCTGGAAACTCGCGAGTTTCCCTGAGTCTGAGAGCTGGTCTGGGGCAAAATCTGAGGCAAAATTGAGGAAATCGGCACGATACCCAGGCGGTCGCAGGGTATTTTCCAGGTATACCCGGGGGTTTCCAGGTATACCCGCAAAATCCCCGGTATTTTGCCGATTTGGCTGATTTTGGGCCCAAACCAGCCTCAGACTCGGCTCAGAGCCCGGAAAATTTGATGGTTTCCCCGGGAAAACAGAGAGGAAAAGAGAGGGTGCTGTAGAGAAAAAAGGAAAGGAAAAGAGACGGGGTGCGAGAGGAAAAGCTTGTTCAGCCTAAAGCCCCGCGCCACGGTTGCCAGCCGTGCCTTCGCGGGAGCCGCCCCTCGAGCCGCGTCTCGTCGCCACTGTCCCTGAGTGTGTCCCGCCTTGGCGGCACACACTCGACGAGGACAGTCCGGCCGACGAGATCGTGTCGCGCGCCGGCGACGGTTGCGGCGTCGTGGTTTCGAGTACGAAGCGAAGATGGCACTACCACCGCCCTGCATCACAGACCGGGCAAGGAGGGGCCTGCTCCCGTTCCGCGAGGAACAGGAGGTTTCCCCCCAGCCGGAGAGAGAGGGAGGCGCTCTTCACAGCCTTGTTATTGAGAAGAAAATACCTCACCACCCAAGACAGCTTGGAGAGCTCCCGGTAACGCTACATTTCGTAACGATGGTCGCTAAACGACAGCTATTGGCCATCTGCCTCCTGCAGCCTCTGTTGGGGCGGAATGCGCGGGGTTTTCGGCGCGATGCCTCCGGCTAGTACACGGTACTGCCCTGCCGCAAACTCTCCTGCGCTCGCGTGACGTGTGGGGCGCACGCACTGCGCTCGAAAGTCGCGATTTGGCAATAGGCGCTCGAGCCGGCGCGCAGTGGAGGGGGCGCCGCGCAGGGGGGTCGGGGGGGGTGCGAGAGGGGGCGTGGGTCGGGCGCGCACCGGCCGGCTCCGGGAGCGGCCGTCACGTCGAAGAGGGGACCTGGTGCTGCTCGAATGACGACGCATGCCGCTCTGCTGCGCCGCCGATAGCCCCTCTTCCGAGCCGGCGCGTGGCGGCGAGCCGCGGCCAGTATCGCTGGTGCGGTGGAGGCGGCAGCTTGCATCGGCCGGCAGCGGGTGCGGCCATCACGTCGATGAGGGGGGGTTGTCGGCGACTCGTGTGGCTCGAGGCCTACGCTGCGCCGCCCAAGCCCTACTGCCGATCCAGCGCCTGGCGTTTGGGGCGAGCCGCGGTCGCCGTCGCTGATGGTATATGGCGGCGGCGGCGGCGGCTCGCCCTTCCCTCCGGCCGCAATTCCGATCCCGCCGCGCTCGCGGGAGGTGGCGCGTACACCTTACGCCCTTTCTCCTCAACGGCTATCCGTGCTTGCTGTGCCCCTGCGTGGTGTGTTTCAAGTTCTTACAACCCAAGGTGATAGAGGGCAAAAAGATCGATTGCTCTTGCCGATCCGCACCTACCTAGGCTCTTGGGTGGCGCGCCCCAGCTCTTCACATCGAACCTGGTTATGGCGCTGTGCGCTGGCCTGTGAGATTCATCACTAAACGCGCTCTTCATGCCATCCTGTCGCCGTCGTCAGCAGTGCGACTCGGCGCGGCCACTTCCATCCCCTCTCTCTCTTGTGTATGTATATGTTATCCGCCGACGCGCTGGAAGCGCTCATCTTCGAGGTGATTGAAGAGGAGCGCGACCCGGAGCTGACGGCAAAGGACATTCGGCACATTGCAGAGCAGAAGCTGGGGCTCCCGCGCGACGCCCTCTTTCCACGCAACCAGGAGATCTGCAGAGTCGTCATGAAGGCGGAGAGCCCCGTCGAGCGACTGTCGCCTGGCGAGACGGCGGCCGGCCGCCTCGCGCTGGCAATCGTCGCCGCCGCTCTCATCGCCTTCAGCGGCCTGCCGACGTCCCTGTGGTCGTGGGCCGGGCTTGCACTCCAGACGTATCTCGGCAGCTACGTCGCACAGGCCGCCTTTGGTTTGGGGTACCGATGGTTCGTCGTCAACATCCGCCACCTCCCTCTCACGCCGGGCGATGCCGGTCACGATGAGTGCAACGCTCTCCTCTTCCCGCTGTCGACCGAGGGGCGTCGCGTGGCGAGGCGTCGCTGCTGCGGCGTCGACCACCTCGTCTACACTTGCGCAGACCTCTCGGACGGTGCCGACGCCATCGAGCGCCTCACCGGCGTGCGGCCTGCGGCGGGAGGCAGCCACCCTGGCGTTGGCACGCACAACGCCCTCCTCTCGCTCGGCACGTGCCCCGCTCCGCCGGCGCGCCCGCTCCCTCCTCGCACGCCACTCCCTCGCATGTCGTCCCCCAGGCGACAGCGCGTACCTCGAGGTCATCGCCGCCGACCCCGCCCAGCCGACGCCGGCGGCGCCGCGGCCGTTTTCGCTCGACGACGAGAGGACGCACGGCCGCATCATCGCCTTCGCGGTCCACCCGGAGGCGGCGCGTGGCGCGAGCATCGAGCTGCTCGCAGCGACGATGCAGGTGGCCGGGCCCGCCTCAACGCCACGGCTGCCTCTCCTCCTCCGCCGGCACTGCCGCTGCGCCCGCCCATCTCTGTCCGCCTCCGCCCGCGCCCCCTCGCCCTCGCCGCCGCTGCCGTGCCGCAACCCCTGCCCCACCGCCGTCTCTGCGACCTTCTCCGCCGGCTCCGTAGGAGGAGGGGCGCCACCCCGGCCGGATTGGCACGATGCGGCGGCGCACCCCGTCCGGCGAGCTGCTTCGCTGGCGGATGACGGCGTTGTCGCGCGCGGAGGGTCCGAGGCCGTGGCTGATCGACTGGGGCGGATCGGCCCACCCGGCCACCACCTCCCCTGTGGGATGTTCGCTCGTCGGCCTCACCTGCCACGGCGCGCGTGCGTCCGAGATGGGAGCGCTGCTTCGGGGGAGGCTGGGGCTACTGCCGCTCGGCGCGTCGGGCGGCGCCGTCGACTTTGTGGACGGCGGCGACGAGGCGGGTGGGTACCTCGTAGCAGAGCTCGAGACGCCAAAGGGGCGGGTGGTGGTCGGGGCGGCATCATCGCGGGCGCTTGGACGACGTGGGGCGACGCTTTGAGGATTGAAGTGGGCGTACCAAAACATTCATCGACAGACAACACACAGACAACACAAGCCACAAGTGGAGGGTTGTCTGTGAGGGGGGGGGGGGGGGGTCGCTAGGTGTACCTGTGTTAGTGCAGGTGCGCGCCAGTCCCGTGCCTAGTGTCATGAGGAAATTCGACCCAAAATTGCAAAAATTCTTTTTCACTGCCATTCCTGGCGAAGAAACTTCCGGGCCAGCTGGTGTATCGCGCGCCTTGCGGGGGGGGCGCGGAGCTGTTCGTCGCCGTGATGCTCTCGCTGTGTCTCTTACCTTCATGGTGCTCATACAGCATCGCGCAGTTTCCTACATCGCGCAGCAACACCCTTCAACATCTTGCTCCTTCACCTTCCTACCTCCGCCGCTCTGGCGTTATCGTTGCGCTCACAGAGCAAGAGGAGCGCGTCTCAAAGGCGATGGAGCTGACGCCCGCCGAGGCGCTCGCCGAGTCTGCTCGCAGCAGAGGTCTGGCGCTGCAGCTCGATGACGGCACCCGCAAGTCGCACTCCATGGCCGAGAACACCGCCTTCGTCACTGGCTTCTTCAAGGGCATCAGCACACGGCCCGCCTTCGCCCAACTTGTCGCGTCGCTCTACTTTGTGTACGAGGCGATGGAGTCGGCCTTTGACAAGGCGACCGACCCTTCGGTGAAGGCTCTCGACTACCCCGAGCTTCGTCGCGTGCCGGCTCTGGAGGACGACATGGCGTACTACTTCGGCGTCGACTGGCAAAGCACCGTACGGCCGACTGCGGCCACAAAGGAGTATTGTGACCGCATCCGCTCCATCGCGGTGGACGAGCCGCCGCTGCTCGTCGCGCACATGTACACCCGCTACCTCGGCGACCTCTTTGGCGGCCAGATGATGGGCGGTATGGCCCGCAGCTCGCTAAATCTCGACGACGCGCTCGGCACGCGATTTTACGAGTTCGACGAGATACCACGCGCGAAACCATTCATAGAGCAGTGGTACGCGCGACTCAACGACCTCGAGCTCGACGCTGGCGCGAAGCAGCGCATCGTCGATGAGGCAAACCTTGTATTCGCCTTCAACATCAAGCTCTTTGACGAGCTCCAGGGCGGGAAGCGGGCGGTCTTGCGCACCATGTGGGGACTTGCAAAGGGGGCCGTCGTTTCTCGGGTGGGCAAGATATTTCGCAGGTCGTGAGTTGACTGTCTCCGTACTTTCGCGCCCTGTCATAGCTCATAAGCCATAGGTTGGCATAGCCACTCTACACGGCGCGGGATGTGGATGTCACAAGAATTGAAGAATAGACACCGCTAGGACGGAGGTCAATAAAAAGCGCCCTTCTGTGGCGCGCGGGGCCTCCCACGGCCACGCGTCACCGTCCGGTCACCGCAGAGGGCCGCGGGTTTCAGCTTTCACGGGGACTCGGACACGGTTGGGGTCTGCCGATCTGCCACCGCCGAAGGCGTCCTGGCGGAGGTGGTGGAGTTTGAGACCTGAGGCTGCGGAGGTGACGCCTGAGGTACCGGCCCGTGCACAGCGACTCAGTCGGCGACCGCCACGGGCTCAGACGAGACTTGTCGACTCGTTCCGGCTCAGCTTCACCGTGGTCATCGGGCGTCTGTCGACGTCAGGACCACCCATACAGCTCGCGGGTTTGAGGTCGCAAGAGCCAAGATGGTGGCGTTTGGACATCCCAGCCATCACACAAGACAGCCTGTAGGTGATGGCGGGACGGCGCAGTGTTTGTGGCACTCGGCAGTAGGCACCCGCGGCACGGCCCCGTTTTCGGGGCTCTCGGTCTCGCGGGCTGCGGAACCGGCCCCAGAAGGGGACGGTCCGGGCGAGTGTGGCAGCTCCTGCGCTAGTATGAGCAGCCTCTATCACAACACTACTGATCCTGGTCATTAGAGCTGCCAGGGATAGCGTCAGGAGCCGGTAGGAGTCAAAACCCCTCATATTTGAGACATCGCGAGGCCCATATACGCTCGTGCAACGCGAGCCTGGAGACCGCTGCGGTGTTTCTCCCACACAGCCCACAGACTCCCTCCCGCCTCCGCGTTCTTGATTACATTTTACAGTCACACAGGGATCAGAGTAGTGTCGCCAGTGTGAGCATGACGTCAGCGTGAGCGCACGGGGTGACGCTGCCGCCCGCTCCCTGCCCCACGGTCTCGTCGGCCAGTCCTTCTCGTCGGCGGCGCCGCGCCACGGCAAGAAGGATCTCTACCCCATCGCCGGTTCGTTCAAGACCTCGGCGCAGGCGGAAGGGGCCATCGAGGGCAGCGTTTCCAACTACGAGTTGGCTGGGCCTTACTCCACCGCCTTCACGTTTTCGCGCTACGACGGCAAGGAGGCGGAGGCGCCGCAGCCGGAGCTGGTCGTGCCGGTCGACGCCTCATCTGTGGAGGAGAAGGACAACTGAAGTCACAAAATTCTCTGCGATAGTGGCTGAGAGTGTCGATCTTCCCGCCGCCTGGGCGCGCGGTGCGGTGCGGGGAGGGTTCTTTCGGATACCCATACCGGTTACCGCACGAGACTGTGTGTGAACAGTGAACAGTCGCGGCGCAGTGTTTGTGGCACTCGGCAGTATGCACCCGCGGCACGGCCCCGTTTTCGGGGCTCTCGGTCTCGCGGGCTGCGGTGCGCACTGCGGAACAGGCCCCAGAAGGGGACGGTCCGGGCGAGTGTGGCAGCTCCTGCGCTAGTATGAGCAGCCTCTATCACAACACTACTGATCCTGGTCATTAGAGCTGCCAGGGATAGCGTCAGGAGCCGGTAGGAGTCAAAACCCCTAATATTTGAGACATCGCGAGGCCCATATACGCTCGTGCGCAACGGCCAACGTGCGAGCCTGGAGTGTGGAGACCGCTGCGGTGTTTCTCCCACACAGCCCACAGACTCCCTCCCGCCTCCGCGTTCTTGATTACATTTTACATCAGAGTAGTGTCACCAGTGTGAGCACACACCACAAACTTGTGTACCACAAACTTATCGTGTGCCCCGGCTGATGACCTGATGTGTGATGATCACACACCCACGCAACGATCACACACCCACAACGGGGCGGCCTGACCCATGGCCTGACCGCACCGAGCTGTAGCATGATCGTGTCTCTTTGGTGAGCGGTGGAGAGTACTAGGTCTGCGAGCTGCTGCCGTGCCGCACGGGCGCGTCCGCGCAGTTCACCAGATCTCCAGCTTGGCGTCGGGCTTGCCGCACTCGCCCTTGTGCTTGTCGAAGAGGGCCTGGAGCGCGTCGAGGTAAGCGGCGTGCCATTTGCTCACCTGCAGAGACGGGCGGGACTAGGGTGTGGCGTGTGGTGGGCGGGCGGGAAAGGTGGCGGGAGGGGGGGATTCGAGGAGGCACGCCGCAAAGGAGCTGCAGAGGAGCGGTGGCCGGCGCTCCACCTCCTCTGGAGTCGGCTTCTCGAGCTTTGGGAGCTGCAGCGGCGGCCCGATGCACGACGCGATCGGCACGTTTCGCCTGATGGCGGGACGCGGCGAGCGCTGTTCCCAGCGGGCGCTGCGCGCAGCGGGCGATCGCAAAAGGGGCCGGGTGTGCGTGGCGGGCGTGGGTCGGCGGCGGCCGATGCAGCACAGTGGTGGTAGCAGAGATGGGAGGCGACGGTGCGGGCTGAGAGATGGGAGGCGGCGATCTGCCACCTCGGGAAGAGGGGCATCCACGGCGCGCCAAAGAACGCGACCGCGGGGATGCCGAACCGGTTGAGCCTAGGAGAGGAGCGAGGCGCGTCGGAGCCCGCGCACACGAGGCCTCGCCGGGGGGAGAGGGCTGGTCGAGGCGCGGCGCCAGAGGCGGGGCTTGAGCAGGTACGGGAACGTGGCGTACGTCTCCGACTCGCCAAAGGTGTAGATGGGCGTGAGGGCGTACCCGTGCTGCAGCGCGTACCTACGGGCCGAGTCTCCAAGCTCAGGGGCAGGGCCGACCAGCAGGACCCCTACTGTGGGGCGTTGTTGCGGCGACGGCCGCGGAAGCACACTCGGTCAAGCCCTTCCGGTCAGACATGCGGCCAGACATGGCGAGGGCTCCCGGGCAATCTCGGCTACTCGCACTTGATCAAGCCCTTCCGGTCAGACATGGCGGTGCGCTCGCGCCCCTGCACGTGGAGCGTCGCGTCCTCGAAGCCGCCCGGGATGATGCCCACGTTGCGCCCCTCTGCCATCCGGCGCGTCAGGTTCTGCCGCGTCGCGGACTCGAGCCGGCCAGAGACGTCACAGAGCACCTGGTGGGTGGGGGTGGGGGTGGGGGGTGAAAGGGTTGCTGCCGAGGCGGCGGGGCCGGTTCTGCCGAGGCGGCGGCGGCGGCGATGTGGGTCGTCGCTGAGAGCAGCGAAGGAGTGGCGCAGCGAGGCTCGGCGTAGCACCGAAGGGAAGGTGGCGAAGCCAGAGGGCGCGGCAGCACCGGCAGCAGCGACCAAGGCCGGCCCCGGCGGCGGCCGCGTGGTGGGAAGGTCAGCGAGCACAGCGTGCTGATAGGAGGTCGGCGCGGCGGCCGTGCTTCGCGGGCTACAGCAGCTGGAGCCGTGGTGGCACAGTGCGCAGCGAGAGGGGGCCAAAGACGCTGGGCGTGAGGTTAGGCCGAGAGTCTGCGTCTACTACCTACTCTGCGCCTTGAAGAATCCCGACCACTCGCGCAGGTTTTGAGCTATCATGAAGGCGGTACCCCGCCACGGTGCGCCGGGAGGGTCGCCCATCCTCGCCGCGAGGATCGCCTTCTGCTGCGCCGGCGGCGAGGCCAGGTCGTTGAATGCCCGATTCCACACGCCGTTGCACACGAAGCCGACCGAGAGGATGCCGTGAGGGTGGAACATGAAGAGGTTCCGCTCCGTTTTCACGGCGTCGAGGGCGCCGCGCAGCTCGCAGCGGGAGTAGTAGCGAGTCATGTTGAGCTCGTAGATCAGCCGCATAAACCACGGCCTCCAACGCACCGTGATGCCGAAGTCGAGATAGACGATCAGCCCAATGAGTGCGAGGCCGGCTAGCATGCGCAGGCCACCGCAGAAGAGGAGGTAGACGGCCAGGAACGGCGGGACGATACAGCCGACCCAGAGCGGGATGAAGCAGCAGTGCACGAGCAGCCCGCCGGCAAAAGTGCCGGCGAGCCACCCAGGGACGAGCGTGGACGACGAGGAAGAGCGGGATGGCATTCTCGGCGCGCACGCTTGAGCTGAGAGGCTCGCGTTTCTTTCTTTCTAGAGACAAAAGAATTCTTTCAAGACCACACAACTTTCAATCTTCTCAATAACAAGGCCTGCGAATTCCTAGCCGCTAACGAGTTGGAGACGGCAGCCGAGAGATTGCACGCACACGGACATCAGCCTCTGGGCCGGCGCGGGGGCCCCAGAGGGTGTCCATGCGGGGGGGAGATGGGGTCCCATGGCCTGCCGCAGGCGCCGATATTTTCGATTTTTTCGCCAGTTTTTACTTGTTTTTCATGGGATCGGCGAACTTGCGGCCATGCTATCACGCCTTGCGACAGCCTGTCGGCGCTGCTGACCGTGCCATGATGCACAATTGATCACCTGCATAGCTCGCGGCCTTAGTATCAAGCATTCAGTGACGACCTGATCCTACGGCCAGTAGGAAGGTGTCCTTCCATCGTGTGCACGCTTCTGGCGCAATGCGCGTCGCCTCGGATTGGCTGCTGGCACTCTCGAGGCTATGCCTACGCAGCCTCGCGCGCATGGGCAGTCACGAGGGACCACGCACCTTCTCAGGACAGCGCCGGTGCCTCTCTCTTGGACCGGCAAACTTGGTGGTCTCGTGTCACCAATGTGGGACCAGTGCGGCATCGCGCCATCGACAGCTCTGAACTGCGCCTCACCACTGACCGGGAAGGCCGCCAAGTGGGCCAGCACAGGTCGCACATTGTGGCAGCAGTCAGCAGTGCATGTCTGATAGCTAGAGCAGCAGCGTCAGGGTCGCAGGGTCGGATCGTGTCAAGCCTCTCGCCCGGCCGGCCGCGTGCAGACGTCGGCCTGTCTGCTGTCTGGAGTGATCTGTCGGCGGTCAGTACGACCGATCAGGTCGGAGTTTTCTTTGGAGGGTCTATCTGTATGTACTCCTCGAGATCTCTCCAAATCTGCCCTCTAATCAACCGTAATCATTCGGGAAGTCGGTGCTAGTGGAGACTAGTGGAGCCGGAGCCCCGTTTCCGCACTGCTGCGCGGCGCACGGTGCCTCCGGGGGGCCCCGCGCCACCCCAGAGACATCAGCGACGCGCGCGTGAGTTCATGTTACTTTACGACATTACGTACACAAGCTGACCCTGACTGACTGAGCCAAAATCCAGCCCTACCTAGGTGCTCGTAGCGAAAGCGAGGGGGCGGGCGGTCTTCATCTCCCGGGTTCCTCCAGCTCCCCGACGGCTGCTTCTAGGACAGCATTGCCCGACGAGTCATCATGTAGCGCTTCGCCGTCGGCGGCGTTTGCGGACGGGGGCAGCAGCGACTCTCCGAACCGCGAGAAGGCAAAGCGCGTGGCGAAGGCGCTCGGCAGCTCGTAGTCTGCGGCCTTGCCCTCGATCGCGCCCTCAGCAAAGGCGCTCGTCAAGAAGGGCCCGTTGCGCTCGTTATAGAGCGGCCCATTGCTCGGGTACTCATCCCGCTTGCCGTCGCGCGGTCCTGGCGAAGAGAAGGACTGGCCGAAGATGCCATGTGGCAGGCTGCGTGACGTGTAATCGCCGCTCGCGCTAAGGCCGACATCCGCTCGATGAGCCGGGCCGCTCGTCGCGTGAGTGGGGGATCCCAGCACAGTGACGGTCCAGTCGGCACACGAGATCGTGCCCGTCATCATTCGCACCCCGATCGTCACGTCCTCGCACACCTTTCGCCCGCCTTTGCCAATCTTGAAGACCCTGCCGCCGCAGAAGCCCGTGATTATCTTCCACCCCCAGTTGTTTTCGTTCAGCTCCGCCGTCCAGTATGAGACGTTCAGCCACTTTCGCCGGGGCGCTGAGGCGCCTGCGCCCATACCTGCAGCGTCGTCCCCGCCTCCGCGGCCAACCAGAGCGACCAGGTGCACCTCGGTGATGAAGGTGCCGTCGACGATGAGCGTTGTGCCGCCGCCGCTGGCCACGCCGCCCCCGCTTGCCACACCACGTCGCAGCGGGAAAGTGGCATTCTCCATCTTGAGGTTGACGGCGAGGCCCGGCGCAGAGAAGAACGAGTAGTAGACGCCGTGCCGGCCGCGGAAGTCCGCGCGACCGCCGTGCGCAAAGTGAAGGTGCGGGTCCTTTTCGATGAGAGCGGCGGGCAGGTGCGGCGGCGAGGGGGAGGGAGTGGGCGGCGGATAAGGCAGCGGAGATGGTGGTGGCGGGGAGGGCGGCGGCGGGGTCGGCGGAGGCGGGGTCGGAGGTGGCGGCGAGGGCGGCGGGGGCGAGGGCGGCGGGGGTGTTTGGGGAGGGTAGGTTAGGTAGGTCGGTGGCTGCGGCGACGGCGGAGGAGGCGACGGCGGTGGCGGGGACGGCGGTACCGGGGACGGCGGTGGTGGGGAGGGCGGCGGCGGCGACGGTGGCGGCGGCGAGGGCGGTGGTTGGGACGGCGGTGGCGGCGACGGCGGCGGTGGGGAGGGAGACGGTGGCGGCGGCGACGGTGGCGGCGGCGAGGGCGGTGGTTGGGACGGCGGTGGCGGCGACGGCGGCGGTGGGGAGGGAGACGGTGGCGGAGGCGACGGCGGCGGAGGCGACGGCGGCGGAGGCGTGGGCGGCGGAGGCGATGGCGGTGGCGGCGACGGCAGAGGCGGCGACGGCGGTGGAGGCGACGGCGGTGAAGGCGGCAGCGACGGCGGGGGCGGCATAATGAACTTGACGCTCGCCGTCCCCGACCCGTCGCCGACGGCCGGCTCCGTACACTGTGGGTCGTCGGTCACCATGCTCTGAAAGCTGTTTTTAGCCTGTATCACGACCTTGCCGTCCCCAACAGCAGGAAATTCAGGCCCGGCGACGAGGTAGATTGTCCCGAACGACAGCGATTCCTCCGCATCGAAAGAGATGTCTTTCGTCGCAAGGAGCCGTGGACATCCGTATGTCGACCCTGACCGGCATTCCTCCTCGTCAGTAGCCGGTGCTGGGTCATTGAGCGTACCGTTGTGCGTGAGATTCTTGACCCAGCCTGAAGGTGCCAGTCCTGCCCCAAAGGTCAAGCGGAGCCCAGTCGTGCCCTTTTCGTAGGCAGTGCAGTCCTTTTCCGGATGAGAGACACACGACCACCTGCGGATGCTTGTCGTGTTTGAAGATGACAGCATTGTGCCGTTGACACAGCAGTCATTTTGCCACGGAGGTGCGTAGTCCATTATCCTCCACACTCGACCCAGTTTCTCGTCCGAGTTGCACGCCTCGTCCGCGCAAGCCAGCTTGAGATCAAGGCGGCCCCCTCTTTCGATTTTGGCTTTGACACCAACCCTGTCGCAATTGCCCTCCCAATTTTCATTGTTTGGGTCAGGAGCGGTGCAAATGTCGTGGCTAGCACGATTCTGCACTCTGAAGTAAACTGCGACTAGATCATTCCTCTCGAGCGCATATGTTTTACCGGTGTCGTTATGGCCAAAGGGACATTTCCTCCAATCCCCAGGGTAGGGCCCCGCTTCCGGAATCTCTGGCATGCCACCATTGGGGTATACTTCGCACCATTTAGGGAATCCAGCGACGGCGGCTCTGCCACTGCAAGAATACGTGCTCTGGACTCCAGAGCGGCCGCCAGTTTGCATGTGCCTGGACCTTGGTCAAGGGCTTGCACGCGACAATGAGCAGCGAGGAAACCGCTCAATGAGCCGTCGCGTTGTTATCCCCTTCTCGCCGAGGACGCGCGATGGGCCAAGTCGGCGCGGCGCGCGACAAGTTCGGATCTTGTCGTTGCCCAACGGCTAAATCGATGCCTCTTTCCCCACGTGATGCGTTTCAGTATATGTAGCTCTTATGAACATACCCGTGTATCCATCTTTGAGGCGCCGCACCGCTGGACTATTCATGGGAGACTACTCTCTCGTTGATGTTGCGTGGGTGCCGGGTGTCGTCGTCGCACACACTCGCCCTGCAAGCGCCAGCGCCGGCACAACGCGAGGGCACTTCAAAATCGGACAGCGCCACCTCGGTGCTGTAACTCGCGGGGTCGAATACATACAAATCGTCCGCGGGTTGGGAGGGCGTGCGCAAGTAGTTGAGGCCGTCCACCTCGCACGGCGTGCCCCGGTCGGTAAATTGGTAGTAATAGTTGTGGTGGCCGCGGAGCCCCTGTGCGTCCCACTTGTCGCACTGGCCATGCGGCGTCGCGGCGACGCCCATGTAGACGAGGTTGCCTAGTCGCAGCTGCGAGCGTGAGGAGACGCCGCTCAGAGCGGGTCGCTGACCACACCCAGGCGGGCCGTGCTCACCTGTGCGATGCGAATACAAAGTCAGGGGGGTGCGATAGCCACCGACCCGTGTCTTCTCCCGACGTGCTACGCGGACGTTCTGGGGTCCGTTTCCGCATCTAGGGCCGGTGCCGGTGGCATTGTCGAGCCACTGAGGCCCGAGCGGGCCGCCGCAGCGGTACGAGCCTGCAATATGAATACGCCACGATCAGGGCGTGAATACGGTCGAGTCGGAGCAGCGCATGAATGCGAGGGACGTGAGCAACAGCGGAATACAGCGGAATGCGTGTCCTCTCGAGCGGTAGTTGGAGCACAAAGATCTGTACTCCGCTTCTACGGGTGCGAGCCAGACGCATAGGAGCAGCACTTGCAGCAGCGGCCCAGCCGCGGGAAATCGAGGTAGCGAACCCCGCCGGTGGTGAGCTGCGTGCACGCGGTGCCGGGGTGCAACGCGGAGCAGAGGTGATCTCTGCTGCCGTCGGCGAGTGCGATCCGCTCCGCCTCGGGGTAGAGCAGCGAGTAGGCACCCGTCGTATTCTTGCCCCGAGGCGGGCTGCTAAAGGCGGCGGCGAAGCGGCGGGGCCACATCGGCTTTGGTGCCATCAGCTTTCCGTTAACCAAAGGAGGCAGCACCTACAGCCTCGGGCAATCTCGCGATTCTTTCCCGCCGGTCGGCAACGTCGAGTTGCGAAGAGAGGGACGGTGCCTTTGCATCCACCAGCGGCGGCAAGGCGCGCCCGGCCACCAGCGGCAGCCGGCCCACCGCCGCCGCCCGAGCCTCGCCGCCGCCCTTGGGTTGGATTGGGGCCAGCGGCCAGCGCCGCGCGCCGCCGCTCGCCGCGTCCTCAAGCGGCGCAGGGAGAGTGCTGCGACCGGCGCGCGCCGCGCTCTCCAAGAAGTCAACGACGAGCTGGTCGGTGGCGGGCTGCGCTGGCCAGTTGCCGTGCGTGCCTGTGGGGCGTGGGAAGGACGTGTCCCGGACAGCCTCGTGCTGCCGTGTGTGCGAAGACACCGCGCCGTCGTACATACACGCGACCACGCGCGCGTTGCAGCGCTCCCAGCGCTCCCCCTCCCAACCTCCCAACCCGCACCCGCGGCCGCTGCTCCGCTCCTCGCAGGCCATGTTCGCCGCCCGGTCGACGTGGCGAGGCTCGACCGGCCGCGGCTGGATGGGGGTGGCGGAGAGGGAGGTGGTGGAGATGGGGGTGGTGGAGACGGACGGGGGGGGGGGGGTAGATGTTGCAGGGGAGATGGTGCCGGAGGGTATCCAGGAGGAGGGGATGGGGGAGGGAGGGGGTGGCGGAGATGGAGGTGGAGGGGGTGAGAGTAGTGGTGGAGATGGTGCAGCACGCCTCGCCGCAACCGTGCAGTGCCGCGTACACGCCGAGGGTGCGGTGCAGCGGCTCGTACACCCAGCCTAGGCGCGCTTCCTCGAGAGGTCAGACACTCGGTGTTGACCTCCGGCAATCTTGCCAGGGAATCTCGGCTCGATCTCGCTCGGCGCGCCGTCCGACGAGCGGCCGCCCTGCCAGGGGATGGTGGTGTCGTTGCGGTCGTGCAGCTGCAGCACGTAGGTGGTACGGCGGACCGGCGACGCGAGCAGCTCCGGCTCGACGAGGTGGCCGAGGAGGGGTAGTGCGAACACGACCACCGCCGCGAGGAGGAGGGCCGGCGACGCCTGCGCCAGGTGGTGGACGAGCATGCCACCGTTGCTCTCGCCGAGCGCGAACACGCGAGACGCATCGAGGCCGTGTGCGGCGACGAGCGACGAGACGAGCCGGGTGGCGAAGGCCACGTCGTCAAAGCAGGTGCTCCATGCGCAGCGGGAGCAGCGCCGCAGGGTGCTGCAGGAGGCGTGGCAGTATGAGTTGTTGGTCCTCGGCAGGCACGTGGAGGAGTCGCCGTTCGTGCCGACGTTCCACCCTGAGTCGTGCCCGTCCGCCATCCCGTCTGGAAAGGCGACGACCCAGCCTCGCGCGGCGGCCGTCGAGACGAGCGGCGCGTGCTGCTCGGAAAAGCCGCTCGCGTTGCCGCCCTGGCCGTGGAAGCTGAGGAGGAGCGGGCCGGATGGCGGGACGCACGGGAGAGTGAGGAGCAGCGTCCGGTTCATAGCGCCGAGCGTGGGTTGGCGCATTGGGAACGTGCACCGCAAGGGCTGGCCGCACGGCTGCTGCTCGCATCGTAGCCCGTTCATCGACCCTACTCGAGTTCACACTTGACACGGGACTCAGCACTGTGGGAGCCGCCTAAGCGACTCCAAGTGGGCGGCGAAGCTATAGCAGAAAGAATTCTTAAGATACAAGCCTCTCTCACAGCACACTGGCACGACAAGGGCGCAAGAAAGAAAAACATGTGCGGACGCAAGCAGCGTATCATGTGTGTCCACTGCGAAAAGAGATAGGAAGAGGCAGACTCCCTAGGGTGGGCGACGGCTAGCGCATCACACCCCTCTCCTTAAAATCCCTGTGTAGTGGCGGCGTGCCGTCCTTCCTCCATCCCTCCCTTGGGTTGTCTGTTTTCTTTCTTTCTTTCTTTTTCATGTGTGTCCCTGATTGAGAAGAGAAGTAAGTTGTCGTCCTTACTCGAGTACTTACAAGATCCTCTCCTTCTCTCGTTTTGGCGTGTCCGTTTTATTTATTTATTTTATGCCTTTCTTTTATTTATCTCAGATCTTCTCTCTCTGTTGTGCGAGGCGTGAACCGCGCCATTCGCTCTCACCTGGCAACCCTGTCTGCACGTCTCGCGCGCGCGTGAACAGGGCTCCAGGCCCCAAATTACGTACGTGTGAGTGTTAGAGTTGTTTGGTATTGCTAAAAATCTCACAGACTCAGTCGTTCTTCGCACGGCCTCGCAGAGCAATCGTCAATCAAAGAGAGATTTTTAATATACCAACACAAATGTGTTGTTGTTGTAAAATTCTTATGTTGTACTCAGAGAGTCAGTCAGTCAGTCTTACACACCTCCAAGCATGGAGGACGGGCCCACACGCACACACACGCTGCACACGATTGGCTCGGGAGCCGACACGAGGCGCGCTGTCACCGGCCGTAGCACTGGGTCCGGACTGCTGGACGCACAACACACAGCTCACAGGACAGCTCACGAGGTGGCGCTGTATAGTGGGGTTCTCAGGGACCGACATGGGAGAAGAAGGTGGAGCACAGGGACGGGTGGTTTGTGCTTCAACGCCGGGTGCAGACCTTTCAACGGCCCTGACTGGGGAGGGAGCATTTGGTCTCCCAGCAACCCTGATGACGGCTCGCCGAATTTCGAATCAGCCGGGGGCCGCAACTTGTACAGCGGGTCAGCTCCCCAGATGACGCGGTATCGTGCGGTTCTACAGTCGCTGAACGACGTGCGACGTGCACAACATGCACCCAGATACTTTAGGCCTAAGATATGTATCGGAGCACTTAGGCTTGTCACTTAGGGCGTGTCGCGGACCTGCTGGGCCGCCCGCGGCGGGGAGGGAGGGGTTCTCGATCCTCGTGAATGTGTACATCCGTGAATCCAAAATATTTGGAGCCCCAAAAGCTGCGTCACAGCACGGGTCAGAGCCCGCCTTGTAACTAGTCATGTGTGCATTGACCACCCTCGCCTCGCGCGCGCGGGGCGAGTTACAGTTTGAGGCCATATGAAGAAAAACTTGCCAAGAGGGGGAGCGGACCGAGGAACCTGACAGCGCCTGGCGAACCAACCCTCTCGCTGGGTCTAGCAAGGCTGCAGCCGGCAGTCCCGCCTAGCCCGCCTTTGCCCTCGCCTCCACACCGCCCTCGCCACCTCCGCCTAGCGGACGCGAGCCACCCCCGAGCGTTTGGATAGGCGGCTCGTAGTCGAACCGCTCCGGCGGCGAGACACCTCGTCGTCGACGGGAAGGCGGAGCGGCGAGCCGCCGTAGCAAGTGGGCACCGACGAGGCGGGTGCGCGGAAGAGGAGGGCGCCCGGACTCGACTCGATGTCGAGGATGGCAACCTGCTTCGCGTTCTCTCCCGCAAAGGGCGAGACGTGGCTCCAGAAGACAGCCAATTGCCTTGGCGGCGTTCACGGTCCAAGGCAGGGCCTGCACCTCCACGCTGATATGCCGCATCTCATAGGTTACCCCGGGCGACTCTTTTGCCGTCCTCTTGCTCCCCAAGCCAGTTCAAGTAGCGCCAGGTCGATGCGCTTCACCGCCACCGCTGCGAGATGGAAGACTCCCCGAGCCCTTGAGCATAGCCTGCGATCTCTGCTTAGATCCTTATCGTCTGACACGATGCACGCCGTGTACTCGTCGTATCCCACACTCTGCACCCAGTCTGTCATGTTCGCTCCCTGCAAGATGTGCAAGTCCGCCATGTCTGGATGGTACTGCGGGTCGAAAGCCAAGAGCGCGAGTGCGGGCCTCGCCGTAAACCGCAGGGTCCAAAGCACCTCCAGGTTGTCTAAGAGAGGCGGCTCCTGCCACCATGTGTAGACGTCGGCGTCCAGCAGCGCCTTGTTCGCTCGGTAGTCCTCGCAGACAACCTCGAAGGTGTCGGACCCGTTTGCGCGGAGCGACGCGGAGCGACGCTTCAGGTACAGGCAGGCGCCTGGGTCGACCTCCACCGCAGTAGCCGATGCTGCGACTTGCGCGTAGCAAGCCACGCTGTCGCCGCGGCGTGTCCCAATCTCCACGACGCGCTTTCCGCGAACATGCGGCAAGATCGCTGTGTGGAGGACCTGCGGCGAGCGTATGGGGGACGTGTCCACCGGGCTCACGAGATCTCCACACGATGAAGCCGCGCGCGGCTTTGCAGGTGCCGTCGTCGATCGGAGCCAATCAGTGGCCACTTTTACGCTTCGCGGCGGGTACATGAGGACGCCACTGGAGATAGCTGGGCAAGTGGACACTTCCGGCGGCGGAGGGGTTTGCGGCTTGAGGGCCACCAAGGTCCATGGAATGCTCTCGCCTGAGCAGCAGTCGCCGTCCGAGTGCCAACGGCGGACCGTGCACCGCGGGTGCTGGTCCCAGCAAGCTTGGAAGTTCTGTCCGCAGCAGCGGGTCACGGTGTCCAGGAAGAGCATCTGTGTGGGCGCAAAGAGCAAGCTCCGCATCGGAAGCTGCTGTCTTGACGCGGACGCGCCCGTCCAATCAACAAGGCTCCCAGTTGCCGCGTGCCAGTACGGTGAGCGGAATTGACCCGTCCAGTCTCGCTGCTCAATACCTGCCTCCTTGAGTAGGAGCCCAAACCCCTGTTGTAGCACGTTGTAGTACGTGTTTCGCCTCAGCAGTCGTCGGGACGGCTTTTCGCGACCGTACACCGACCAGGTTCTGTTTAGTATGTAGGCGGCGGTGGAGCCCTTCCACCGCCGCTCCTCGTAGACGTGAGCAAAGATTCGCTCGATGGTGGCAGTCGACATGATGTGCGAGCCCTCTGGATGCGCGTCGTACGTGGAGTCTGGCTCGAAGGGTTGCCCTTGCACGATGCCAACCAAGGCGCCAACGGACTGCGGAAACGCACCCGCGTGCATGGCGACGAGTGTCGCATCAAAGTGGGGCATGACTGGCAGGTAGTCCACCTCTGAAAACACGTAATAGCTGAAGCCAGCGCCGCGTGAGATGGCAAACGCATGGAGATACATCCCATACGAACCGAGCGAATTGTTGCTCACGCGAACCTCCTCTATCTCGCACGGAAGTAGGCGAGGAAGGTTGCCGAGCGACGCGTAGCCCGCGATTTCGCCGCGTCTCGCGTCCGTTGGTAGCATGATAAAGACTCTGGCGAGGCTGTGGCACAGCACTGTGAGCGACCAGACGTGTAGCCACAGCATCCTCTCCGGCGGCACCGGCCCGTCACGAAGGTTGAGGCATCTGTCGTTTCCGCAGCGAAAAGGTGAACCGAGGATGACGTACGCAACCTTCATCTTTGTCTTAGCCAGCAGCCGAGCAGCGTCGGGGGGCTTTTGAGACTAGCCCCGGCCGTCACGGGACCGAAGACGTACCGGCCGTCACCGTTCGCGCTGGCGAATTCTCGCGGCTTTCGGAACTTTTACGTTCCAGCATCGACCAAATCTCAATACGATTGGTTATCACGCGTGTGAAACATCCAACTTCACGCCTGCCACTCACGCGCCGCGGCAGTGTCGGCGCTTTAGAGTACCGTTCAGCCGACGCACGACTCAACGCCGCCCATGTCGGTCGGTAATTACTACACACGGTTCACTGTTTTGAGTGAGAGAGCAATCGCTCAGACCTCCAATTGACAGCACAGATCAGGGAAAAATCGACATGGTACCGTAGAAGCCCCGCTGATAGCATCGGCTGCCGCGCTGTGCGTGGTGTGTGATCTGTGTGTGTCTCGCGTCGACTCTTCTGGCGCGCGCGGTGGGTGGTGAGAGCGAGCAGGAAAGCGAGAGAGGAGAGAGAACAACCGACCCCCCGCCTCACTGCCTGAGCGTTCGAGCTCAAGACACAAGAAGAGATACACACACTACGAATATATGGAATAATTCAGTGTTCACTATACCGGCAAAAAAGTGTTATCACTATCGCGCGACCCCGACCATACCGGCACACGTGTATGCACACACAGAAGCAGCATTGTTGCGCACGTTCCACATCTTGCACACGCACATTCACGTGAGCGAGCGCTCACTCTGGCACTCTCACCTCTTACACAGACAGCGTCAGCACATTCTGTGCCTCTCGGGATGTGTCCTCGGTCCATCTCATTGGCGCCCCACTAAGCGTCCTCGCCGGGAGGCTCCCGCCCGCCGCCGCCCGGGGCGGTGCCCTGCCCGCCGGCTGCACCCTCCTTTGGCGTCTGCTCGGCGGTGCCCTGCGGGGGCGATGGGCCGTAGGCCATCATTCCGAACGTTGGCGCTCCCATGCCGAAGCCAGGCGTTCCCATGCCGAAGCCAGGCGCACCGAACCCCATCCCAAAGCCGGGAGGTGGCGTCTGCGGGAAATCTTGCGGGTCAAAGCCCTGCTGCCCCTGCCCCTGAGTTTGCTGGCCCTGCTGCTGCTGGAACGCTGCGCCCTGCGGCGGCATCCCCATCCCTCCCTGGGGCGGCATCCCCATCCCTTGGGGCGGCATCCCCAGCCCGCCTGGCCCGAGCGGCGCACCGTACCCAGGTGGCTGCCCACGATGCACTGGCCGGGTGGGCTGCCAGTTGGTGGGCTGCCCCGCCGCCTCCACCGCCTCCAGCGACCGGAGCAGCTCACCCTCCGCCGTCTGCTCCGCGACAAACGCGCTCGCAAAAGCCTCCCACGCCTCCTCGCGCGCCGCCGCCGCCTCCTTGAACGCGTCGTGCGCGGTGTCGAGCGGGCCGACGCGCCGCTCGCGCTCCTCCTTTGCCTGCTCCGGCGCGGCCGCCTTTCGCCGCTCGAGCTCGGCGGTGTCGATGGCGCTGGTGGCCCACTCGTCGAGCGCCGGCTTGAGGATCTCCGCCACGCGTGCCTCGAGCTGCGCCTCGCTCGCCGCTCGCGCCTTGGCGACCCGATCCTCCAGCTGCGCCCTTTGCATCTCCTTCTGCATCGCCCCCCCCGGGCCAGTCGGCTGCGGCGGCGCCTCGCTCCCGCCCATGCCGCCGCCCATGCCGCCGCCCATGCCACCGCCCATGCCGCCGCCGTCGCCGCCTCCGCCCATGCCCACGCCGCCCACGCCGACCAAGCCCATCCCGCCCAAGCCCATGCCGCCCAAGCCCTCGGGCGCCATCCCAAACTCGCAGCCGCCCGTCGGTGGCGGCACGCGCCACTCGGCGGAGGAGAAGGGGCCGATGGAGGCGGTCGGAGCGCCGGAGATGGGGCTGGGCGAGCTCTGCGCCGTCCAGCTGCCGGGCGCGAAGCTTTTCGCGGCCTCGGGAGGCGGGCCTCCGAAGGGGCTCTCCGCGGTGCGGCTCCGCCACGGGCGCGACTCGACGCGCGTCCGTCGGTGCTCCGCCTCGCCTTGCGGCGCCTGCTCTGCGCCCTCGGGGGGCTCGTACCCCACCGACGGCGCCTCGGCAGGGGCTCCTCCGTACAGGCTTTCGGAGAACTGCGTCGCGGCACGCGCGGCCGAAAACTTGGTCTCGACCGCCGGCCGCCGCCGCTGCTCGCTCTCTCGTGGGCGCCGCCTCCGCTCGGCGTCGGCGGGCGGGGCGCTGCTCCGGAGGGCCGGCTTGCTCCCGAGCTGTGCGACATCCTGGATCACGAGAGCTGGAGCCGCCGCCTGATCGTGCACCAGGAGAGTGAGATGGGGCAAGAGGGCGGGGGTGGGAGGGCGAGAGGGCCCGCGCCTGCTCGTCGACCACAATCACACCTGTTCGCCGGCCCCAATCGGTGGTCCGGGTCGAGCGCTCGTCGACGCACACCATGCCGATCCTGCCGCCGAGATTGTCTCCGACCACCCACGCCTCGCCGTCGTACCACAGCATCTTGGTGGGGTCGCCGACCTTCTCGTAGCAGCCGTAGCGGCGGTAGGGGTTTGTCGAGCCGCCATAGACGTCCACGCCATGGTGGCTTCCGAGCACACTTTTCGTGAAAACGCCGAGGTATTGGACGGCGCACCCCTCCGGGCGGGCACCGGTGAGGGCAATCTTGTCGGAGAGGTGACGGGTCGTGGCGGGCACCACCCGGGCCTCGGGCCCTTCGGGCGGTGGAGCCGAAGCTGCCGCTGCTGCAGTGAGACGGACGCCGCTGTCGAACCACGACTTGACCTCGAGCATGTGCGTGTCGCGAGCGCGGGGGGGTCGCGCCGCGGCTCGGGTCTCGCGACCTGGGCCGAGGAGGGCGAGGAGGAGCGCCATTGTGTGTGAGCACCCGCGGCTCTGCTCCGGCTGGCCTGCTCCGGCTGGCGTACCTGCTCCGCTGGCGTCCCTACTAGCTGGGTACTTCCGGCCATTCAACATAAAAAGACTTCCCCGCCCGAAATGAGGGCTGGGCGAGGCGGGAGGGGTGGTGGGGTCCAGGAGGGCTCGCCGCCCCCCCGAGCTCGGGTGATAGGCAAGAGGGCTCGGGCGCCGGGTGGGCTCGGAGGGACGGTCGGACAACAAAGGGAGATCTTCGTGGCGGGAGGGCTCGATCGAGAGGAGTCGGAAGGGCCTCCGGGAGGGGTCGCAAAAAAAGAATGGCGCTTGCTTTCTTCCTATGGATCTGCTATCTGATGTTGGTGTGTGTTCTGTGGAGCAACAGACGAAGCGCTGAAAAGGGGACATTTCGCTCATGTGTGTCATATGCACCTTTTTGAGCTGCCCCCCCCCCCCCCCCCTTCACAGTCACACCACTGGTGAGCGCGGAGGTGCGCTGCTGCGCTCGGCGGTCTCGCCTCCTGTGTGGCGTGACCCCTCGAGCGTGACCCCTGACCCGTCCCCCCCCGCGGCGGAGGCGGAGCGCCAAATAAATAAATAAATAAAACGGACACCTCTACTAGGAGATGGGTAAAAAGGAACAGGTCCCCGCCCTGCGGTCTTTGTGCAGGGTTCTTTGTGGGTGTGGTCGGCGGCTAGCCGGGGTCGTCCTCCCAATGGTTGGGTAGTAGGGCTAGAGGGTCGCTCTACACTTAGCCTCTGCAGCGAGCGAGCGCTCAACTTAGCCCCCGCACGGAGCCGGGCTCGGACTTAGACGCTGTATGGTCGGGGGCCATGAACTTAGACGGCACAAGGCCAAATCCGGGTAAAACCCGGGTATACCTGCAAAAGTCCAGGTTTACCCGAAAAATACCTGGACGCGTCCCGACCAACGTATGCCGCGCACGACGCCATATCGCCTTGTCCCAGGGCCAGTGCGCTACTTGCGGCGCGCAACTCCTGCTCAAGTACGCGCACCGTACCATGTGCTGCCGCTATGCGTGTCTTAAGGCGGCTGCGGCGAAGCGGCGGGCGCGGCATGCCGACCGATGGCAGTGCGGACGATGCGGTTGCGATGTGTTCTGCTTCAAGATCGTGGCGGTGCTTGGCATGCACTTCTGCGATCCCAATCAGCTCATCGCAACGAAGCAGCGCAACAAGCTGGCTGCTGCCAACAAGGCCCTATGCTAGATCTACCTCACGCGCGGATCGTTCAAAGAGGACCAGCATACACAGGCTTCCTTGACATGCGTTTGTTTGAGCTTGAGGCTATTTGTGAGAACTGTTTGGCTTGAAGATTGCGCTCAAGAAGAGCAACGAGAATCGGAAGAGGAGGATGCTGAGGCGGCGATTGCTGAGCATGAGAAGGATCGATCCGGATTAGAAGGCGCCCGCCGCAGGCGAAGAAAATTTGGGGGCTAGCGCCGTATCGTTGATCACGGTGGGAGCCTCTTGGCCCCAGGCTGTGCCACGGCCGACTTAGCCGATGTAAGAGGCTCTCGCTGATCTTAGACCGCGTAAGCACCCCAGCGTGACTAGTCACACTTAGACCCGCTCAGCCTCGAGGCTCAGAACTTAGACTACTACCCAACCAGTGTCCTCCCGATGGGGGACTAGCACTATCCGCCGGTTTAGAAAACACTCTAATTTTTAACACATGTATGTACCGCGCGCGTGCCGCGTGCGTTAACGATACTCGTCAGCACAAGAGGAGAGTGGTGAAAAGCCGCCAACGAGAGACGTCGCCCCGAAACGCCTACTAGCTACTTTATCATTCCCGGCGCGCGGCCCTGGAGCCACACGGCCAGCCTGGGAGCACATGACCCCCGTCGCCCTCGACGCTCGGCTCTCCCGAAGCGCCGCCCCCCTCTCGAACTCACGCGCTGCCGTAGAGGGTGAGCTTGCCGTCCGGGCCCGCGGCGGCGAGCAGCGAGGCGGCGGCGCCGAACGAGACGCCGCTCGCCGCCGCCTTGTGCTGCGCGAGCGACGCCCACGACTTTGTCTCGTAGAGGGAGGTGGTGCCCGCGGCGGCGGCGAGGAACTGGCCGCTGAAGTCGAAGGCGGCGGAGCGGACGGGCGCGCCCACGTCGATCGTGTGGATGTTTTTCAGCTTGCGCAGGTCCCACAACTTCAGCGCGCCTGCCGGGGGGCGGGAGGCGGGCCGCGGCATCACGAGACGGGCACGGTGGGGGG
Source organism: Emiliania huxleyi CCMP1516 (assembly GCF_000372725.1). Lineage (NCBI taxonomy): Eukaryota > Haptophyta > Isochrysidales > Noelaerhabdaceae > Emiliania > Emiliania huxleyi. Next base: position 584,520 of record NW_005198167.1, on the reverse strand, counting down.
GGGGGCGCCGCCGCGAGGACGCGCGCGCGGCGCGCGCGCCCTCGGCGCCGCCGGTGGCGAGGTAGAAGCCGTTCTCGGAGAAGGATAGGCACGAGACGGGCTGCTCGACGTCGAAGCTGGCCACGTTTGCGCGCGACTTGATATCCCACACCTGTTGACGGGGGCAGCGAGAGCGGCCGGTCTCAGAGCAGGGCGAGGCAAGGGTGGGCAGGGGCGAGGCAAGGGCATCAGAGCAGGGCGAGGCAAGGGTGGGCAGGGGCGAGGCAAGGGCTGTGTGGC
>NW_005198167.1:580883-583685 GCF_000372725.1 Emiliania huxleyi CCMP1516 | reverse complement strand
TTTTCCTCCCCCCCCCCCCCCCCTCTCTCTCTCTCTCTCTCTCCCTCTCCCTCTCCCTCTCCCTCTTACTTCCAACCGCCAGCACACCGCCAGCCGGGCCAGCCTCCTCCTCCGCGGCCAGGGGCCTGCGCAGCCGCCCACGCCGTCTGCTGCGCAAGCACAGCCGAGTGGCGTGCGGGGTGTGCACGTCTAGATCTCGCACAGCCACGCGGCGGTAGACAATCAGCACGGCCACGTTCGCCAGGGCAAATGGCGAGAGGCAGGGTGTACTCGCTGATGATGCTAGCGACGAGGAGCCGAAGGTACCACGTTGTGAAAAGCTGCGGCCGAGAAGTGGGAGGCCGTCAGTGGTGGTGTGAGTGAGACGTGCTCCTTGCGCCGGCTCAACGCGCCTCTCTTCGTTAGCGTCAACGTCGACGCGGGAGCCTGGCTGGATGTCGGTGCAGTGCGCATGTCAGGTATGTGTTGTCAGCGCGCGGGTATGGCGTGGGTGCCGTGAGGGTGGGCATGCGCGTGCGACATCAATCACCAGCAGCGTAGCTGCGGGGGAGCGGGCAGGATGCACCATGCGCCACGAGCCACGAGGCAGCTGCGCTTTGACGCTACAGAATGGGAGAGTCCGACAATTGCCCAAATTGCCGTTTACTATTCCGGTTGCGGAATATGCGGAAAGTGCGGAAAACAATGTGCGTGGGGAGGGCGTTACAATCCTGCTTCTTTCTTTCTTGGGCTTTAAAATACCCCGTCAGCAGAGTCCTCCTACGTATCTGAAAGTAGCACATAACACTGAATGAATGAAAATGTCCATCTGTGGCGAGGGTATCGACTACCTTCCTTGCCCTCTACCTCTGGGATGGGAAGGAGTGAGCCTACCAGGTAGCCTTGAAACAACGGTTTCCGCACCGCCTCACGCATCTGCTGATGCGGCCCAAGCTTGCCGCGTTAGCACTGCATCCGGCGCGGGCACCCAACGCGCTTCATTGCTGCCCGGTACGACTGTACTGATCTGGCTTGCGCACCAGTGCTGGCAGGCTCACACCATAGTGCTCCCTTGCCTGCTGGTGTAGGCAACAATACCCTTGCTGGCAAGCTTCACCTCGCGAGCTGCCTCGATGGGGTGCCGAGGCATAGAGATTAGAGTCTCGCCTACGCTGCGGCACAGACACCTGATGAGGACAGCATGATACCACATGAATCTGCCCAGTTGCAGCAAATTCTACTGAACAGTTGAGGGCTGGCGAGAGAGAGACCGTTAAGGAGCGCGAAACGCGCGAGGAAGCCGCGGGCTGCGGGCTCATATACAAGAAGAAAAAGTTGAAAACGAGACTCCTTGTTATCCATAAAAGAGCCACATACATGATATGTCAACCGGCGCACATGCGACGAGAGCGGGCGCCGTTTTTCATTGCCTATTCTAACGAGACAGAGCAGCGGCACGGGCGTTGCCGATCGAACACGGATTGCTGAGGGCCATGCACAATTCGTGCGGTTATGGGCTGCCACCGCAAAACATGCAAACGACAGGCCACGCCACGTGCGCCACCATATCCAGCTGCGCAGCGGCAACGACTGCCGAGGCGCAGGCCGAGCCGCAGCCTACCCGATGCCCCGCCGACATGCGGCATTGGCCAAAATGCTGGGCATCTCAGGTTAAGGAAGGCAACTTGAAATAGCAAGGAGCATCCTAGAATGCAAAGGGGTAACTCCAGATGCTAGCGCATTCACGAATGCAGTTCGCATTCCAGGATGGTCGACGCATCCTGGAATGCGTGGACCATCTTTGGAATGCGGTGTGCATCTTGAAATGCGAAAAGTCAACTCGGCATTCTGAATTGAAAAATGCAATCTAAATTGATTTTTTGCAACTCAAAATGCCCTCAGCATCTCAAATTGCGGGTTCCCCGCCCCTGACGTACGCGGAGCGCCGGTCTAGAAAACACTCTAATTTTTAACACATGTACCGCGCGCGTGCCGCGTGCGTTAACGATACTCGTCAGCACAAGAGGAGAGTGGTGAAAAGCCGCCAACGAGAGACGTCGCCCCGAAACGCCTACTAGCTACTTTATCATTCCCGGCGCGCGGCCCTGGAGCCACACGGCCAGCCTGGGAGCACATGACCCCCGTCGCCCTCGACGCTCGGCTCTCCCGAAGCGCCGCCCCCCTCTCGAACTCACGCGCTGCCGTAGAGGGTGAGCTTGCCGTCCGGGCCCGCGGCGACGAGCAGCGAGGCGGCGGCGCCGAACGAGACGCCGCTCGCCGCCGCCTTGTGCTGCGCGAGCGACGCCCACGACTTTGTCTCGTAGAGGGAGGTGGTGCCCGCGGCGGCGGCGAGGAACTGGCCGCTGAAGTCGAAGGCGGCGGAGCGGACGGGCGCGCCCACGTCGATCGTGTGGATGTTTTTCAGCTTGCGCAGGTCCCACAACTTCAGCGCGCCTGCCGGGGGGCGGGAGGCGGGCCGCGGCATCACGAGACGGGTACGGTGGGGGGGGGAAGCCGCCGCGAGGACGCGCGCGGTGCGCGCGCCCTCGGCGCCGCCGGTGGCGAGGTAGAAGCCGTTCTCGGAGAAGGATAGGCACGAGACGGGCTGCTCGACCGTCTAAGCTGGCCACGTTTGGCCCGCGACTTGATATCCCCCACCCTGTTGACGGGGGCCACTAGAGTCGGCCGGTCTCAGATCTGGGCCAAGCAAGGGTTGGTCTCGGTCCAAAGTAAGGTCTGTGTGGCGCGGTTGTGCTTTGTGTTTTCTTTGTAATATTCTTGTTCTTCGTTTCTCTCTCTCTTATTAATTCTCAATCTATCTTT
>NW_005198167.1:579615-580755 GCF_000372725.1 Emiliania huxleyi CCMP1516 | reverse complement strand
TGGAAGGCACGGGGGAGGCCGGGGAGGCCGGCTCGCGTGGCACACACAGGCTACGAAGACTGGCGAGTGCAGCTGGGTGCGGCTGAGTGCCGTGTGGCCTCTCGAGCGCCACTCGCGAATCACAAGTCCGCTCTCCGCATCTGGGCTCCGAGATCTGGGGAGATGTGGTTCCGCTCTCTGCATCTAGGCCGCAGCTCCTCCGTCGACCAAACGCGCACGCTGGCGTCCGCGCCCGCCGAAACTGCAACCTGCGTCATGAATCCACCGCGGTCGGGGGCGATGTGGGGAGATGTGGGGAGAACGTGGGGAGAGTGGCGGAGGTATGCGGAGATGTGGGGAGATATGACGGAGACGTGCGAGCGAGAGAGGCCTGCGTCATGAATACACCGAGGCCGGGGCGGGAGGCCGGCCTTGCGCGGTGTCTTCAGAGCACCGCGTGAGCACGAGGGGGCACGGGCACAATGGCTACAGCGGAGTGCGACTCCTCTCGAGCGCTGGTTGGGAGGCTTGACGCCGCCGTCCGCTTCTAGAGACGGCAACCGCAGCGCGCGGGTGTAGGCGGACGCGGTGGACGGCGCCGTCGTGGCCCTTCATCTTGGACAGGGCCTTGCGCTGCGCGGTGTCGTACAGGCAGACGACGCCGTCGGCGCCGCCCGTCGCCACGAGCGGCTCGGAGCGGTGGCTGTCGACGCAGACAGAGCCCTGGCAAGGGCTCCAAAAAAGCAGAGTGTGTGTGTGGGGGGGGGGGGGGGGGGAAAAAGAACCCAGGGGGGGGGGGGGGGGGGGACCCCAAAACTGCAAGGGGGATCCCGGGGCTAAACCCCCCCAGTTAAAGGCCCCGGCCCCCCCTAAGGAGAAGGCCGAAAACGTGCAAAAACCCCCCCACATTTGGGGTCCATTTCGGGTCCATTTTGGGTCCATTTCGGGTCCCCCGGGGGGACCAGCCCCCCGAACTTGGGTTTTTTTTGGCCACATTTCGGGTAAAATTGGGCGGCCTTCCCCTGAAGGGCCCAGCTGGCCCCCTTCCAAAAAGCGGCAACCCTCCCCCCAAAAAGGGAGGAGGAGGCTTTGCCCAAAATTTTACCCCGAAACCAGGGTTTTCGGAAACCTGGCCAAACTAAACCCCAAATGCGGCCCAAA
>NW_005198167.1:574557-579515 GCF_000372725.1 Emiliania huxleyi CCMP1516 | reverse complement strand
GTGCGCGCGCGCCGTCCTGCAGCGTCGCCGGCCGCAGGCCAAGGAGCTCGGCTCCTCGAGAGCACCGACGGACGACGATCGGCTCCTCAGCAGTGGGACGCCGAGCTGGAGGCTCGGCCCGGAGCTCGCGCGGGCACGTGGAGCTTTCCGCTCGGGCCAGCAGGAAACGGGCGCCCCGCACAGCGACGCCCGCCGTAGAGTGCCGAGAGCTCGGCTCGACGCGAGCGCCGAGGAAAAGCGATCGGCTCCGCAGCAGTGGGAAACCGAGCTGGAGGCTCGGGCGGGAGCTCGCGCGAGCACATAGCGAGGTGCGTGCGCGGCGGCGTGACACAGGTGAGCGGGCAGCTGGCGCACATTTCGACTGTGGGAGCTGCCAGGAGTTTGCTCTCTCCGTTCACACCCCTTTGCAGAATCAGCCAAATCGGCAAAATACCGGGTATTTTTGCGGGTATACCTGGAAAACCCCGGGTATACCTGGAAAATATCCTGCGACCGCCTGGGTATCGTGCCGATTTCCTCAATTTTGCGTCAGATTTTGCCCCAGACCAGCTCTCAGACTCAGGGAAACTCGCGAGTTTCCAGAATGGAGCACCAAACACCCTCTGTTTTCCCTGGAAATTTCCGGAAACGCAAAGTGCTGGGGACCCTCTGTTTTCCTTTTTGTTTGCAGGAAAAGCTTGTGCAGGCCAAAGGCTCCCCCACCCAAGAATTTTACAAGAACAACTCTCTCTCTCACACAGCAGACAGGCTCGACACAGGTGCGGACTGGCGCGTGCTAGCACTAACACAGAAAGAAAGAAAGAAAACAGACCACCCAAGGGAGGGATGGGAGGACCTAACACGGCAAACCAAGAAAGCGGGGGGGCGGCCAGCGGATCCCGGGTCCCCAAAAAGTTTTGTTTCGTGGAACCCCCACGGGAGTGCGGGTCAGGAGGCCCTAACGGCGGGAGGGGTAGGGGTGCCGCTGTAGGGGTGTGGAGGGGTCGGGAGGGCGGGAGTTTGGACCGTGACCTAAAGCCCTCCACCGGCCGGTAGAGGTGTCAGGCGGCAGGGCCCAGGAGGGGTGGGGGCTTGGAGGGCTGGCCAAAAGCGAGGCGTAGGAGGGGTCCAGTGGGCTAGAGAGCCCCCGGGATTCCCCAGGGTTCCACTTTTGCATTCATGAAGTGAGCTGGCGAGGAACTCCCAACGCCTCACGGGGTCCCCCGGGGGGGCGAGGGAACCCGAGATGCTGGGGCGAGCCTTGGCGAGACTGCGTCAGCGGCTCCCACAGCACTCAGCAGGCTGGAAGTACCTCGCCAGAATGTGATGTGAAGAAAAAGATTTCTACTGCAAAACTCTCTGAACACCGGGTACGGGACTGGCGCGCACTGGCACTAACACAGGTACACCTGTCCTCCCCGTGCGACCCAAGTTCGTTAGTACCACAAAAAAGAAAAAGACGTCGGGTCGGCCAGCTCGTTCCGAGGAGCCAAGTCCCAAGAGCAACCGACCGTCGGCAAAAAGAATTTGCGCCGGCGCGCCCGCCATGATTTGGCGCGGCGCGCCTACCAGCGGCAGTTGTCGAGGCACGGGAACGCTTACCCGGGGTCATCCTCTTGAGCCTGGTCGTCGCACGTCGCTCGTCGGCGCCGCGATGCCACGGTGGCGCATTCGACGTCGTCGGCGCGCTGCCCCGCGTTGACCCCGCCGCTCGTAGCGACGGCCGCAGGCCGGCCCACAGCGCGCCCTGGGTTCGGACTTTTTGCGGGGTATGGTATGGTACTCTCGCGCAACCCACCTCGAGACCATACCCCCCCCGCCTGCTGACAGACCCAGCCTCCCGGAGACCGGGGATGGGCGGTCAGGACCATACCCCCCCACCCTTTGGGCCGCGAGGGTACCATACCATACCCCGCAAAAAGTTGGAACCCTGGCCGCGCGCTGCACGCCCATCTCCTCTCCCTCCGGCCCGTCGACGCCGCAGAGTCGCTCTACGAGCTCTTCCTGGCCGAGGCGTCGGGAGGCTACGTCGCCCCACTCTCGGCGACTCGCCGCTCTCCCACGTCCCCCGCCGGCTCCGGCGCAGACTCGAGCAGCCGCCGCTCGCCCACCGGCGTCCTGCTGCAGCAGCTGCTCGCCTCGCTACCAGCCGGTGTCCACATCATCGCGGAGCGCGAGATCGTGTACGGCAGGCTGCTCGGCTCCGGCGGGTTTGCTGACGTTTACAAGGCCACGTGGATCAAGGACCGCGGCAGCTACGGCCTAACAGCGAGCGGCGGCGGAGCCGGCAGCGGAGGCAGCGGCAGCCGCTGTAGCTGCGCCGGCGGCGCTGCAAACGGAGGCGGCAGCGGAGGCGGCAGCGGCAGTGGGAGCAATGCAGGTGGCAGCGGGTGTGGGGCCGGCGCGCCGCGAGAACAGCCGCAGTTGCAGCAGTCGCAGTCGTCCTCCGGGGAGCCGGCAAGCGACAGCAGCGGCGGCGCCTGCGCCGGGGAGGGGCCGGTCCTGCCCCAGGTCCGGCTGGCGGTTGCCGTCAAGCAGCTGCACGCGGCGCCGCAAGACACGCGAGCCATGCGGTCGTTTTGCCAGGAGGTTGGGCTGATGGGCCGGCTCTCGCACCCAAATTTGGTGAGGCTATACGGCGCCACCGTCTCGCCCGACGGCTCCCTCGGCATTGTCACCGAGCTCCTCCCTCGCGCGTCGGTCTTTGCACTCTTGCACCCGAGGGGCGCGCGCGGTGCCGCCGGCGACACCCCGCCCCCCCTCCCCTTGGTATGGCGGCTGCTGCGGGGCTGCGCGCGTGGGATGGCGTACCTCCACTCCCTCAACCCGCCCATCATCCACCGGGACCTGAAGTCGCAGAACCTTCTGCTCGCCGAGGACTACACCTTGAAGGTCGCGGACTTCGGGCTTGCCTGCGAGTACCTCCGGTCGGACCACTCGCAGGCCATGTCGCGCGTCGGCTCGGTGCAGTGGGCGGCGCCCGAGGTGCTCTTGGGCGAGGCCTATTCGCACAAGTGCGACCTCTGGTCCTTTGGGGTCGTGTGCTGGGAGCTGCTCACCGCCGCGATCCCCTTCCACGGCCTCTCCGATGTGACGGTCGCCACCAAAGTTGCACTCGATGGGATGCGGCTGCCGGTGCCCACTGGAGCGCCGCGCCCGCTGCTGCGCCTCATGGTGCGGCGATAGCGACTACTGAACACTGACGGTCCCACCACGCACCGCCACTGCGGCAGCGGCACTGCAAGAGCGGCCCTCATCGCCTCTCGCAGGCGCGCTGCTGGGCTGAGGATCCGCGGAGACGGCCAGAGTTCCGCGCGCTCGTCTCCTTTCTCGAGGATTTGGCGGCCATCGCGGGAGCGTCGCCACCCCCGCCGGCGGCCATCTCCCCGCCTGTGAGCGAGCTGCGCAGCTCGCCGCTCGGCGGGGCGAGTGGACCCGCTGGAGCCGCGCGGGCGCTCACTGAGCCGTCGCAGAGGGAGGGCGGCCGGGAATGCACTCATTCACGGTTGGCTTTCTGTAGGCGCATTTGACTCTTGCGGATCTGAGCGGACCCTAAAGTCGCTCAGCACGCGTCGCTTGGCCCCTCGGATCTGATTGCCCGAGCCTCGTGCTCACAACTACGTTTGGGCAAGCCAGGAGGGCCCGGAGCTCATGTTTGTTTTGCTCGTGGCGTGGGGACATGCCCCCCATCCGTCTCTGTCATCTCTTGCGCGGTGGCACACCTGGGCGTGTCTGCGGTACTCGGCTCTACCTTGGTAAAAAAAAAGTGTGGAAAGCCACTGTGGCAACTGTGGCACTGCGCTCTGCGCCCCTCTGCGCGGGAACTGCGCCTCGTCTATATATTGGTACGGCACATGCTGCGCAACGCCACGTTCGGCGCCAGGAGCGTCGACTCGAGTACCACGATAGCCGCTCATCGGGTCGGCGGCGGGGTCCCCCCCGCGTCCGGTATACTCTTTCCTAATTCGCAGTGTCTGTGCGTCTCCGTCTGAGCCACTGAGGACCCGTGGAGGTCTGTGACTGTGTGTCGTGGCCAACACTGTTGCACAGACGGAGCTTGCACCGACCCATCGGCCATCGCGCATGTAAAACGCGCCCACACGCGCACACGCGCCACGCGCATTTTTTCTCGAGCGCGTAACACGGTGGCGAGCCTAATTGAAATTTTATTGCGATGACGCGACATGACCTTAAACGTTAAACCTACGGCTCTACCTGCAGTCGCACAACCTGTACCTGTATCGCTATCGGAGACCAGCGAAAATCAAAATTCCATTCCCTGGGAAGGGAATCCCTGCGCCAAGAGACCAACGGACCGAGGAGACCCTCTCGCCCTCGGCGCCCTCAAGGGCGCCTCGCCTCTATGCCACGGCGAGAGACTCGAGCGTCTTGAGGATCACGGAGCGCTGCTCCTTGTCTAGCGCCGAGAAGGTGAGGTCCGTGCTGCCCATGCCGCAGAGAAGGCCGCCGCTCAGAAGCTTGATCACGAAGCGCGCCGCATCCTCGTTCTCCTCCTCGATGGCGGCAGCGGCGGTGAACTCGTCCTTTGACCACCGGTTGGTAATGTTGCCCGAGGGATCCTTGGTGATGATCTCGTTCGGCGAGATCACGAGCTTGCGCGGGTCTGCGCGAGGGAAAGGCGGCGTCCATGGGCGGAAGAGTGAGGGCGTTTGAGGGACGACGCGCGCTCGGCGGTGTGGTGGAGGGGATGGGGGGGGGGGGGGGTCCGCTCCCTTTCCTTTCTCTTCTTTTCCCCTTTTTGTCCTTTTTCTTCTCCTTTTTTTCTCTCCCCCCCTTGCTTCTCCCCCCTTTCCTTCTCCTTTTCTCTTTTCCTCCTCCTTTCTCTTCCTCTCCTCCCTCTTTTCTTCGTTTTTTTTCTTTCTCTTCCTCCCCTTCTCGTCTCTTCGTCCTCCTCTCCTCCCTCTCTTCCTCTCGTTCCCTTCTCTTCCTCTCTCCTTCCTTTCTTCCTCCTTTCTCTC
>NW_005198167.1:566344-574199 GCF_000372725.1 Emiliania huxleyi CCMP1516 | reverse complement strand
CTCCTCACGATGCAGGAGGAGCAGGAGGAGGTGCTGCGCGCCCCCGATGCCAAGGAGGCCCAGGCTAGCCTCCCGCCGCTGGCCGAGTTCAACCCGTTGGGGCGCTCGCGCTCACAGGAGCCCCTCCAAGAGAGCGAATGCTTAATTGCGTTGAACTCGGCCAGCGGCGGGAGGCTAGCCTGGGCCTCCTTGGCATCGGGGGCGCGCAGCACCTCCTCCTGCTCCTCCTGCATCGTGAGGAGCATCCGGAAGGCGACGAGGTGGGCGCCGCGCTGCCCGATGTCCTCGGCGAGCACCTGGGAGACCGGCGGGAGGCGGGAGGCGGCGGGAGGGCGTCTCAGGCGCACGGCGAGGCTGGCACGGCGCGGCGGGCGGCGGGTGCGGGCGCGGCGGCGGGCGCGGGCGCGGCGGCGGGTGCGGGCGCGGTGGCGGTGCCGGCGGCGGCGGGTGCGGTCGCGGGCGCGGCGGCGCGCCGCGTAGACGGGGACGCGCTTGAGGAGCGGCGAGAGTCGCCCCTTGTCGCCAAACGCGCGCATGAAGAGCGAGTCCGCCCCCTCGAGCAGGCGCAGGTTCTTGGGCGTCATCCCGCCCGCGATGTACAGCCCTCCGAGCGGCACCCACTTGAGGGCAGCGCTCGCCGCCTCGGCGCCAAAGGCGGTGGCGAAGGTCTCCATCGTGAGGCGGCACAGCTCGCAGAAGGGCGCGGCCCCGGGCGCCGAGTGCTGCGCGATCACCTTGCCCTTGAGCTCGCCCGCCGCCCCGACCGCCGCGTGCACCTCCGCCACGACCTTGTCCGGGAAGCGCGCCGAGAAGAAGTCGTACATCGTCGCGAGCCCCGGGCCGGAGATGACACGCTCGACCGAGACGCGGTGCTTCTGCCCGAAGCGGTCCTTGAGGAAGCCGAGCAGCTCCACCTCGAGCGCCGTCCGCGGCGCCCAGTCCGAGTGGCCGCCCTCGGACGCAAACGTCTCGTACGGCGACCCCTCCGCGCTCGCCGTGCTGAAGCACTCGCCGAGCCCCGTCCCCGCGCCGACGCACGCCATCGGCGCGCCCGCCACCTTGGGCGCCGCCTGCAGCGTGACGCACTCCTTGGCCTCGTCGAGCGTGAGCAGCCCGTACCCGTTTGCGACGAAGTCGTTGACGAGCCGCACCTTGCCGATGCCGAAGCGCCGCTCCAGCGCGCCGCCGTCGATGACCCAGTCGCGGTTGGTGAAGGAGACGGCGTTGCGCTCGACCGGGCCCGCGACCGCCAGGCAGGCCGCGGACGGCGGCGGCGGTGCGAGGCTCGGGCTCGGCTGGTCGGCGAGGAACGTGGAGACAATCTGAGGGCGAGCGCGGGAAGGGTTGGAGCGCAAGGGGCGGGCGGGGCGGGCGAGGGCGCAAAGGGGGGGCGAGGGCTCGGCTCAGCATGCGGGATGGGCGAGGGGGACGAGCCGTGGCGATGCGGCGGCGGCCCCGGCGGCCCCGGCGGTGTTAGTGGGTGTTCTGTCTGCTGTGGCCGCAGCCGCTTCAACAGCCGCTCGGTGTGGGAAGAGAAGCCGGAGCGAGCAGTGCGGAGCCGCAGCACTGAGCTCCGCGAGAGTTCATGGAGTCGGCTGGGGCTACACAAGATAGGTGGGTGTCTGGTCTGACGGGCGATGGGATCAACGGTGGCGGGGAGGGGGGCATGGGCAATGCGGCGACAGAGCTGGCGGTGGGGCGGCGGAGAGTCGGCGGCGACGCGCCTGGTCAAAGCTGCCAAAGTCTCCGTTGAGGTACTGCGCCGAGTGAATCAGCTTTCCCGGTGCGCGTTGCTGGTCCATGACGCGCGCGCCCTCCTCGACCGCGTACAGCTGCAGCCGCGTGTTTGTGCCTCCGACGTCGCCGACGAGGACGACCGACCTTGCGGCGAGCGGGGGCGAGAGCGGCAGCGAGCGCAGCATGAGGCGGTGGAAGAAGCGCTGCACGGCGGGGATGTCGGAGGGGGCGGCTGACGGCGTAGACGCGCGGAGCATCCGGAAGGCGACGAGGTGGGCGCCGCGCTGCCCGATGTCCTCGGCGAGCACCTGGGAGACCGGCGCGAGGCGGGAGGCGGCGGGAGGGCGTCTCAGGCGCACCGCGAGGCTGGCACGGCGCGGCGGGCGGCGGGTGCGGGCGCGGCGGCGGGCGCGGGCGCGGCGGCGGGTGCGGGCGCGGTGGCGGCGGCGGCGGCGGCGGCGGCGGCGGGTGCGGGCGCGGCGGCGCGCCGCGTAGACGGGGACGCGCTTGAGGAGCGGCGAGAGTCGCCCCTTGTCGCCAAACGCGCGCATGAAGAGCGAGTCCGCCCCCTCGAGCAGGCGCAGGTTCTTGGGCGTCATCCCGCCCGCGATGTACAGCCCTCCGAGCGGCACCCACTTGAGGGCAGCGCTCGCCGCCTCGGCGCCAAAGGCGGTGGCGAAGGTCTCCATCGTGAGGCGGCACAGCTCGCAGAAGGGCGCGGCCCCGGGCGCCGAGTGCTGCGCGATCACCTTGCCCTTGAGCTCGCCCGCCGCCCCGACCGCCGCGTGCACCTCCGCCACGACCTTGTCCGGGAAGCGCGCCGAGAAGAAGTCGTACATCGTCGCGAGCCCCGGGCCGGAGATGACGCGCTCGACCGAGACGCGGTGCTTCTGCCCGAAGCGGTCCTTGAGAAAGCCGAGCAGCTCCACCTCGAGCGCCGTCCGCGGCGCCCAGTCCGAGTGGCCGCCCTCGGACGCAAACGTCTCGTACGGCGACCCCTCCGCGCTCGCCGTGCTGAAGCACTCGCCGAGCCCCGTCCCCGCGCCGACGCACGCCATCGGCGCGCCCGCCACCTTGGGCGCCGCCTGCAGCGGGACGCACTCCTTGGCCTCGTCGAGCGTGAGCAGCCCGTACCCGTTTGCGACGAAGTCGTTGACGAGCCGCACCTTGCCGATGCCGAAGCGCCGCTCCAGCGCGCCGCCGTCGATGACCCAGTCGCGGTTGGTGAAGGAGACGGCGTTGCGCTCGACCGGGCCCGCGACCGCCAGGCAGGCCGCGGACGGCGGCGCAAGGCCGGCCAGGAAGGCGCGAAGGACGTCATCGAATGCCTTGAAGTCGCCGTTGAGAAACTGCTGCTCTTTGATAATCTTGCCGGGCGCACACCCCGTTGTGTACTTGTCGTCCGGCGATATTTCGTAGGCCTGGAGCCGCGAGTTGGTGCCGCCGATGTCGCCGACGAGGATGAGCGAGGATGCCATGAGAAGAGGCCAGGGAGCGAGAGGCGAGCGACGCGGCGCGATGCGAGGGCGCTGATGCAGAGGCACGCAATCAGAGACACGTACCCCTTTTACTCACCTCACTTTTTTTCTTACTATGTCCCTTGCGAGATTGTTTGTGTCTGTGTGTTGCTCGTGCGTGTCGTCATCATCTGTCCCGCGTCCACCCATACCGCGTTGGTGTCCAGTCCGAGCCTGGCTGTTGTTCATCTTTCTACATACATACATGCACGACACTCAGCGGCCTCGCTGGACCAGAAGAACCGGTCCGCGAGTGCTCCGCAGCAACCTCGCTGAGCCAGAACGTCGGCTCGCGAGGTGGGGTGCTAGTATGAGCCCGATACGTCGCAGTGTTCTTGCTCCCAGCGCTTGCGCTTCGGCGGTTAGTGGTGCACTAACCTCCGAGAAACCCTCCGGGGTCGCTCCTCATCGCAAACCCTCCTGTAAGCAGAGTCCTCCTACGGGAATGTACGTACGAGCCATGAGCTGTATCGTCGTCGCCGTCTCTAGCCAGTCACTCAAACTCTCAGAGATGGGCTAAAGAGGATCCGGAGCGCGGTAAGACTCTGGGTCTCTCTCCGAAGGGAGCGTAGCGTACGCGGAGGGAGCTCAGAGTTGTTGAGTTACCCCGTTCTCTGGAACCTCTTGGAGCAAGAGGAACTCGCAAGAGACGAATGCGGTTCGATCGATCGGGCGGTAGATGAGGGATGGTGGTGGGTCGCTTTGAGAACTGATAGGTTGGCGCCTGTCTGAGATGGAGCCGACGCTAGTCGAGAGCGGTGTGAGGGCCTCGTGGCGCTCGGAGGTCCGGCTCCGGCTCAGGTCAGAGGGCCCAGCGACTCGTCGGTTGGGTGTAAACGGGCATTGCCTGTGGTCTTCAACGCACAAAGGGTGTGAATAGAGCTCTCTCAATCCTTCTGAGCACGAAGACCACTCGAACTCTTCTGCAGACTCTAGTGTTTCCGGTTTTCATAAGCTGTGAATAGTTATTGCGCCCGCCGCAGCCCGCCCTATTCACCTGGGTTTCGCGCCACGGGCCACGAGAGCCCTGTGGAAGAGCCCAGCTGGCATGTTCTATCGCCCGGGTGTCGGGCTGTCTGCATACAGACGTCTCGTCGCCGTGGCCGACGCATGGCTAGTCCGACGTGTGGAGGAGTTTGACCTCAGCCAGGCCGTCGGTGTCGGCGGGCTGACGGCGGCCGCCGGAATCGCGATTCGCTCTGCCAGCTGCCAGCAGCCTCGTGTCGCCGCTCTCGTTGGCGCAGCAGCAGCGATTGACCTTTGCGCCGTCGCTCGACGGCGTCACCGCCCATCCGACCCGCGCAGCTCCTGCAGCTCCTGCAGCTCCTGCTGTCAGTCTTCTGCTCTCACGCACCTCACTCGCCGCGCGCGGATTGTGCGCCGCGCCAAGCAGGACACGTGCTCATGCAAACAATGCGAGAACTTGGTTGCGCCGCTTAGTGGCGGCGCTGCTTTAGAGGAAGCGGCAGCGTGGGAAGCAAAGCAGATGGAGGCGGCGCGGCATGCCAAGGAGCTGCTGCTGGCGGAGGTTGAGCGGCTAAGTGCAGCAAGGGCCCAAGGGCAAGAAGGGCAAGAAGAAGAAGAAGAATGTTGGCGTGGGCGATACGGGCGCCGCTAGGCTCAACGAGGAGTGCTGTGCAGTTAGAGAGCTCGTAGGACGTAGCGAGCTCGATTTTGATGAGAATTTGATGAGAAATATCTCAATTTTGAGCAAAAAACGCCAACAAAAATCGGCGCCTGCGGCGGGCCAGCCTCCGGCGGCGCCTGCGGCGGGCCGCTGCCCAGACCCCGTTTACACCCGAGCTATGCCCCACGACCTGAGCCGGAGCCTCCCGCCGTACAAAACGGCGGTCAGCAGAAGGCGCGGGGTAAGGGTTCCCGCCCGCTAGGCTGCCCTCGGCGCCGAGGCTCGACCCGCTTCTCCTCAGTTCACTAGCACAAACTAAAGTTTGTTTAACATGAACTGTATCGTCGTCGTCGTCTCTAGCCAGTCACTCAAACTCTCAGAGATGGGCTAAAGAGGATCCGGAGCGCGGTAAGACTCTGGGGCCGGTCTGCTCGCTCGTGAAGTCGTCGCGAGCGCTGTCGGTGTCGCAGTCGCCCGACTCGGAGTCGTCAGGCTGGCTGCCGGACTGGTCGTAGCCGTCCTCGGCGTCGGAGCCGCCGCCGTCGGACGGCTCCTCGTCGCGCGGGCACGCCTTGGAGGAGAGGTGCTCGAGGTGTGCTCGTTGGATCAGCCTCTCGCACCCCTCGAGGGCGCCTTTGAAAGAGGGCGGGCGGCGGAGAATCCCTCGGATGAACTCCCCAACCTCTTGGTCGTAGTCCCCGAGGGCGCGCTCGACGACGGCGGCGATGCCGCCGACGGAGAGGTCGCCGCCGGTGAGGGACCGCAGGCACCAGTCCGCGAGCGCGCCGGCGTCTGCGCGTCCCGCCTCGCCGCCGAGCAGGAGCGTGGCGACGGGCGAGGCGACGGCGCGGAGGATTCGGAGAGCCTGCTCGAGCTCGCGCTGTTCGTCGGTCCCTGCGCCGTTGGCGCCGAGCGAGCGTCCGGCGAGGTCGCGCAGCCGCGACAGATCGAAGCTGCAGCTTGCGGCGTCGGTGAGCAGCTGGTGGAGATCCGCGGCCGGTGCGGAGAAGGGCGCGCCCCTTGGGAACAGTCCCTTGACGGCGTCCTCGATCTCGTTTCGGAGCCCCCTGCGCGCCTGGTGGATGTACGAGGGAATCGCTATCGCGTTCGTGCGATGCCCCTCGGCGTCGACGTGGCCGTTCGAGAGGATCGCGCGCAGGACGTCGGTCCTGGCGTCTGACGGGGCGAGGTCGGCGGAGAAGGCCTCGCCCTTGGCCGCGGCGGCGCGGGCGGCCTTGGTGACGGCTCTGCCTCGGATCTCGAGCCAAAGGAGCTCCGCGGAGCCGCCAGGCGCCCGCCCCGGCGGCTCACTCGCTCCGCTCGTTCACCACGGGGGCGGACGCCTGGCGGCGCCGCTGCGCAAAAACACCCAGATCGAGAACGGGGTCCCTGCTGGAGGTTCCCGCTGGCGGTCTGCCATACTCGGAGGCGTACTCTTTTACGTCACCGACAGCGATGGGACGCTCGGGCTTGTCTCGGGTGCGGCTGGCGCTGCGTCTTTGTTCTTTGAGTGGCCACAGGTGTGGGGAGCGGGTGGGGCGGCTGCTGCGGCGGAGGCGGAGGGCGGCTGCCCGCCCCTGCCTTCTGGTCCTGAAGGTGCTTGCTGTCACGTCACCAACGAGTGTGAGTCGCCCGAGTACGTCTTGGGCGCGGTCGTTGCTGCGTTGCTTTTTTTGCGAGTCCGCGGGATCGGAGGGCGGGCGAGGAAGGGGGTCGGCGAGATCCTCTGGTGGGGGGCGGCGAACGTGCTGCAGAACAAGCTGACGCGGGCCCAGTACCTCGATGAGGTGACTTGGACCACCAAGAGCTGGCTGGGGCTGCAGAAGCAGCGCATCTCAGTCGTTCTTCACGCGGCCATCGCAGAGCAGATTGTGAATGAGCTTGCCAGCGGCGAGGGCGGTCGAGTGCACGGAGCTAAGTGCCTCGCCGTCCTCGCGGGAGTCGCTTAGGCGGCTCCAGTGGTGTACCTGTGTTAGTGCCAGTGCGCGCCAGTCCCGTGCCCAGTGTTGTGCGGCCGACGTAAAATTCTTTTTAGCCGAACGCCGTTAGTCCAGCCCTAATTGGCCACTGTGCTGCCCGCCGCCTTTGCCTCGATGGTGAGCGAGTTCAGTGACAACCGCCGCCGCCTCAGCATTCGACGACGAGGCCTGTCTTTGCAAGCCCCGCCCCTGGCCGAACACACCTCTGCCCGGCCGTCGTTGAGCACGCCTCGGGCGTCGTTGCTGTCGGCGCTCTCCGGACTTTCTACCCGGCTTACTGTCGCATCTGAAACTTCAAGCGACGACGACTCTGGCAAATTCGAGCCGCTCGCGGAGCTGCAGCGCCAGATTGAGGTATGCACTTTCGTAGTCGGCATCGCGCTCTTCAGCACGCTCGCGCACTGCAATCCGGTGTCCGCCGTCTTCGCGCTCGAGTTGTGGCACTCGCCGCGCCCGCGCTCGGTCGCAGAGCACTGGGTGATTAGCGAGCGTACGCGCGGCTATCTCGTTTGGATCGCCGCCGTCGACCTCATCATCTTCCTGGGGCTAGCCGCAATGGTTACCATTGGCGTGATTCTGACCAACTGCGTCGATGCCGCCACCATCTCTCCAACCGCGGGCTGGAAACCGCCGCTACCGCCGCTGCCACCTCATTCGCCACCCGGTTTTCCGCCGTCGCCCCTGTCGCCCCCGCCCTCCCCAATGTCGCCACCGCTGCCGCCTCCGATACAGCCGCCGTACCGTCCACCTTCACCTCCGATGCCACCGTTGGCCCCTCCCCCCTCGGCGCCGCCACCATTGTCGCCACCCCCACTTCCGCCGGCCTCCCCGCCGCCGTCGCCCCCGATGCCGCCGTCGCCACCTGCCCCCTCGCCGCCGCCAGTTTCTCCACACCCGCCGCATCTGCCGCCCTCCCCGCCGACGCCCCCGAAGCTGCCGCCGTCGCCTACCTCCCCCCCAGACGCCACCACCTCCGACGCCACCAACTCCTTCCC
>NW_005198167.1:564157-565412 GCF_000372725.1 Emiliania huxleyi CCMP1516 | reverse complement strand
CCCGTCGCCGGCCTCGCCGCTCTTCGCCCTCGCCCCCGCCGCCGACGCCGCCGACGCCACCCTCGTCTCCGCCGCCTCCCGCCCTGCCATCCCCGCCAGCGTCCCCTCCTGCCCCACCGCGTAGCGTCCTGGCGAACACATGCGACGAGATGGAGTACATCGGCAGCGCGGAGGTGTAGCATAGCACGTGATTGCACTTGAGCACTTGAGCACTGGAGAGGGTCGATTCCGCATGGTACGGGACCCCGCGATCGTCTCGCCCTCCCTCACCGGTGTGTTCATTGGGGGGGGTCATAACAAACACGGCACAGGATCGTGATTGCACGAGATTGCACAAGATGTGGACCTCGGCTCTGCTCGCGACGACCGCGAGCCATCCACATGGCGCGGTCACTCATGAGTACCTATCGACGCCCAGGCGCTGCTCAGCTATTAATTATTAACCATTCACTATTCATTACCAATTCTTCATCAGGCGCTGCTCGACTTGGCTGCGAGTATCATGATCGGCCTCGCCGTCTTGTACTGGGTCGTCCTCTTTGCCGGCCTCCTCTCTCTCCGCCGTCGGCCCTCACCAGTCACACACACACACGAGTTCACGCCAGCCTCGAGGAGCACAGGCTTCCTCTCGGTCCTCTGGTCGATCCGCAAGACCGCCGCCGTCCGCAGATATGCCTAGACGCGCAAGAGCGGCCGCACACTGCTCGCTACCCCCCCTGCACATCTAAAGCCATCCCTGCTGCTACCGCTCGCGGCTGCCCCCGGCCCACACTCGTCTGAGCACCGCTGCTGCACACCGAACATGCTCATGCAGATGCTCGTGGACAATCCGCAGGAGGTGATCCAGCTGTTGCGCTCGGCCAAGGATGCGCTGACGTCGGCGCCGCAGCAGGTCGTCGTGACCACCGCGGTGCCGGTCGCTCCAATGGAGATGGGACGCGAGGACCCGACCGAGCAGCTGGCCAAGCTCAAGAAACTACTCGACTCGGGCGCGATCACCGAGGAGGAGTACGAGGAGAAGCGCAAGCCTTACGTCGACCTACTCTGACTGGCCAACTGAGTCGGCGAACCTGGGCTTCCTTGAGCGAGGTGGGCGAAGGGCATGCATGTGAGGCGTCGTCCGTTCGGCCATGTCGGCGTGGCGATCGCGCCCTCCGGTCGGCCCGCTTCTGCGGCGTCGCGCCCTTTGAGTGAGGGCGCGTGCCGCTGCTCTGTCTGGCGAGCGGTTGCATGCCGACCTCGCTGGGCCACCACA
>NW_005198167.1:519387-564057 GCF_000372725.1 Emiliania huxleyi CCMP1516 | reverse complement strand
ATCCGCTCGTCACTATGATGAACCAGATTTATTCCACCGAGCTGGACCCTCTGCATGGGCGGCAAATGCCGGTTCTCCATTCCTCGAAGGAGCATCGCTTTTTCACCGTATCTCGCAACCTGGCCACGCCATATGTGCAGGCAGTCGCTCGGGCGAGAGCCTCGGCCATGAAGGCCGATGCGAAAATCCGCACCTCCTGTAGCGAGCAGTGTGCGGCCGCTCCACATGTTCATGCCGAACCAGCGCTCGAGAGGACACGTATTCCGCCGTATTCGGCCGTATTCGGCCGTATTCACTGTATTCGCCCCCCCTCGTATTCACGCGGTGCTCGGAATTCGCTGCACAAGACCGTCTCCCCGCCCTCACGTCGGCGTATTCAGCGCGTAGGCAGATATGCCCCGCTCGCCCTCCAGATCCACGTGCGGCGCAAGCTGCCGTCGGGGAAGGCGCGAGACACGAGCCGAGAATGCTCTGGGCGCACGGGAGTGCGAGCGAGTCTTTGCGTCGAGATCACACGCCCTCGATCGAGCGAGTCTTTGCGTCGAGATCACACACCGTCGAACCGTTTGCGTCGAGCTCGCTCTTACCCCGTCCCACTCTCCTAACGCCCCCCCCCCCCCCCCCTCTCCCCGTACTACCACCAGCCGGGCGAGCTCGAGCCGCTCCCCGTCGTCCTGCGGCACGTGCTCGAGGGTCTCCAGGCGGCCCTCGCACCTTCCGAGATCGACCGAGATCGACCGAGATCGACCGAGATCGACCGAGATCGACCGAGATTGACCGAGACTGCCTCGTTCTCGCCCAGGCGACCCTCGCCCAGTCCGGCGGCGGCGAGGAGAGCCGCGAGGACCTCCACCGCTTCGCCGTCCAGCGTCTGGTCACCGGACGGCCAGATGACCTCGGGACGGTTCCACATCTCCCCTTGGCCTGTGCCGCGACGCTGTGTCATGGACCGCCGACGTAGGCCTGTCGATTCGGCGCTTGGGCCGCACACTCGCGGCCTGCTGACTCCCGGTCTCGACATGACGGGACGTGAGTGAGCGAGTCTAGGCGCTCGGCATCATGACGTTCATGCGCGTGCCAGACGAGGCGCCATTCACAGCTCTCCATTCACAGCTCTCTATTCACAGATCTCTATTCACAGCTCATTCACCGCTCGGCATCCATGTCTCGTTCATGCGCGTGCCAGACGAGGTTCATAGTGCCTTCAGACTCTCTTTCTCTCTCGCACAACCTCGGCACCTTGCCCTTGTCGCACGCCTGCCACACTCTCTTCCCCGAAGGCGTCAGATCGCTGCCCCGCACTTGCGCTTTGAGTTCTGTATTCAGCCAATGGAGCCAGCCCCCCCTCGCACCGGCATGGCACATGGCACACACCACACACCTTGGTGTGTGTGCGTGTGTGTGTGGAGGCGTGTGAACGAGGACCCCCCCCCGCCTCGCGCTAGGTTGTCTACGCCGGCATGGCCGAGGGTCTCGCCGCCATCGAACGCGAGGTCGCGTCGCGAGGCAGCGACGACGACCGCGTCTGCCTCCGCTACATCCTCCACGCCCGCACCGGCGACCTCCCCCGCCGGCGTGTGGAGCAAGGGGGTGTAGCAGGTGGAGAGCACACGAGGCTGCACGAGACTGCGCGAGATTGCGCGAGAGTAGGTGGAGCAACGGGGTGATGGACGCGGGCAGGCCTGCCGGCATGGCGCTGCAGGACTTTGTCGATCTCCCAGACTCGATCACTGCGGGGCTGCGGGCACCGCACGTCTCGCGGCGCTCCGCCTCTACACGAGCGCAGCTTGAGTCAGAGGCGTCTTGAGGCTGCAATTAGGCACCGCACGTCGCGGCGCTGCGCCTCTACACGAGCGCAGCTTGAGTCAGAGGCGTCTTGAGGCTGCAATTAGGCACCGCACGTCGCGGCGCTGCGCCTCTACACGAGCGCAGCTTGAGTCAGAGGCGTCTTGAGGCTGCAATTAGGCACCGCACGTCGCGGCGCTGCGCCTCTACACGAGCGCAGCTTGAGTCAGAGGCGTCTTGAGGCTGCAATTAGGCACCGCACGTCGCGGCGCTGCGCCTCTACACGAGCGCAGCTTGAGTCAGAGGCGTCTTGAGGCTGCAATTAGGCACCGCACGTCGCGGCGCTGCGCCTCTACACGAGCGCAGCTTGAGTCAGAGGCGTCTTGAGGATGCAATTAGGCACCGCACGTCGCGGCGCTGCGCCTCTACACGAGCAACTGCTTCCGCAGCCTGAATACGCCGCTGCGATCCGCCGGCGAAGGAGGAGCCCCCTGTTCCCGGGGAGGCGAGATCACTCGAGATCGCCCGAGATCACCCGAGATTAGGCGAGGTGGAGTACCCCTTCCCCGTGACGCTCTCCTTCATCTCGGACGCCATCCGGCGCCTCCGCGCGGTCAACGCGTCGCAGCGCGGCGCCAGCGAGAGCCGCTCGGCCTGGCGCGCGAGATGCTGATGAAAACGACTGACGTTGGACCGCTGATGGCGTGACACGTCTAGGTGCCAACCAGCCGCTCGACTTGTGGCGCGGCATGGCCAACCTGGACGTGGCGGACGCCTTCCTCGCCGAGGGGGGGACAGAGTTCGCGCCGATGAGCACTACCAGCAGCCTCGAGGTCTGGGAGATAGGGAGATCACCAGCAGATCACCAGCAGCCTCGAGGTCGCCGTCTCCCGTCTCAGCTACACCTCCACGTCAGCTGCACCGCCTCTCTCATTTCGGCTACAGCTCCGCTACAGCTCGATTGCTCACACACCCTCGGCGAATGCATCCGCGACCCCCCCCCCCCCCCCCGAGGTTGCCATCGCCTACGCCCTTGGAGGCGGGAGCGGAGGTCTGCGGGGGCGGCGCGCGCTTCTGTTCAAGCTCCGCGCAAACTCGTTTATTGACCGCGGCGCAGACCTGAGCTACTGCTCGTGCTTTGCGGCCGAGGCGGAGGCGCATCTCTCCCCATATATCACCCTA
Source organism: Emiliania huxleyi CCMP1516 (assembly GCF_000372725.1). NCBI lineage: Eukaryota > Haptophyta > Isochrysidales > Noelaerhabdaceae > Emiliania > Emiliania huxleyi. The sequence goes on along the minus strand of NW_005198167.1, from coordinate 561,090 downwards.
TATCTCTTTAGCTTTGCGGCCGAGGCGGAGGCGCGCGCGTGCGTGCCACGGACGCCCCTTGTGCACACGCGGCACAAGGCAGCACACACGCAGCACGCACAGCACGGGCAGGAAGGCGCAGCGTCGGTGGAGACACTCCCCCCGCTCTTCAGACACGAGTCGAAGACACGAGCCCATCACGTCCGCCGCTCGACGCCCTAGCTGTCGCCGTTTCGCGCCGCGCAGGTATGCTACCCGCCGCTCACTTTCCTCGCTCCGTCCGGGCGGCGGGAGGCGTTCGAGCACGGCGGCGTCACCTTCGAGGTCGTCGAGGTGCTGCCCTCCTTCTCGTCGTGACGGGGGAGAGGTGCCATCGGCACGCTAGCATCCATCGTCCATGCACCCTGAATCTAGCTCTGTGAATTTGTTTTGAAGAGGGGACTTGGGAGAACATGTGCATGTGCATGCACATGTACATGTTGTGTGACAGACAGACAACCCAAGGAGGCCCGAGCGTGTGGAGGGAGGGATGCGGATGAAGCTGAATTAGCCGTAACCCAACCCCTGGTTAGTGCATAGTGGGTCCTGTTAAACTGTGTTTGTTATGACCTCCCCCAATGAACACACCAGTGAGGGAGGGCGAGACGATCGAGGGGTCCCGTACCATGCGGAGTCGACCCTATCCAGTGCTATCGATGCCTGTCGGCTCTCCAATCTCGTCGCCGGCGTCAGGCCCGCATGGCGCGCTGCTCGATGGCAGCCTGCTCAGTACGCCTTGGACAATGACTTCTGCCTCGCTGCTCTTACTGCAGCCGCCTCCGGGGCCTGCGCCGGCCGCCTCGCTTCGCCAGTGCTGTCTACGCCTGCGACACGCGTGTCGGCTCGCCGCCCGCGTCGCCCGCGGCGGGCCCGCATGGCTCGCCGCTCGTCGGGAGCGTTCCCAGCAGTCTGCCTCACTCAGGGCGCCGCCGCCGCTGCGCGGGGCCGCCACCGGCGCTGCTGCCGTGAACGCTGCCGCCGTGTACGCCACCATCGCCTCTCTTCGTCGCCGATCTCGCCGACGCCGCTCGCCGCTCGCCGCCGCCCTGCCCTGCCCTGCCAGCCCTCGCACAAACAAACCAACACACACACACACACACACACACACACACACACACACACACACACACACACACACACACACACACACACACACACACACACACACACACACACAAAACACACCCTGCCCCCACCTCGAGCGCCCCGCGCCCTCCCGCCCCACGCCCTGCGCCTCACGCCTCGCGTCCCACGCACGCCCCGCGCCCCGCGCCCCCTCATCTCGCGCCTCACGCCTCCCCCCCCCCACCCTCTCAGGCATTTCTCCTCCCTGCTGCTCGCCGACTCCTCCTCCCCCCGCATGATCGACGACTACCCGTCCTTCAGCGACTCCTCCCTCCTCGGCGCCAACGTCTACTATACCCGTTCTGCCCGGTGAGGGGCGGGAGCGCAGCCATTCCAACGGCTGGGAAAGTTTCTGAACGGCCGTGCATGCGCCTGCATGCCGGCTTACTAAGAAGGTCCCTCGCTCCGGCTCCTCTCTCGGAAGACGCGCGCCGGCCGGGGGGGCTCGCTTGCGATCCCGCTCCAGCCAGAGGCCGCGTGAGGCCATTCCAACGGCCAGGCCGCTCGCACCTCGCTTAAGGCTGATTGGCTAGACGAGCGGCCCCTACCTCCAACGGGGCGGCCCGGGAACGCGTGGAACCTGCCCGCCTCGGGAGGTGGTTTGGCGCCGACGGACCGCCCTCTCCACCACCCTCGCCCAGGGATCTACAACGCTGTCTTAAGGTCCGACAGGTTCGGCACCGGGCACCGCCTCGGTATACAAAATGCGCCTGCGGGCGGCCCCTTACAGATCACAGATCACAGATACGCGAGAGTGGACCCGCCAAGCCCCGAACCCCGAAGCGCTCTCCCCCACTCGCACACACACACACCCGTCACCACCGACAGCGACACGTGCGCGACGCGGCCCGCAGTGCGGCGGTGCGGCGCGTGGCACGGCGTGCGCCAGAAAGTGGTCACTGCACTCTGCACACGCCGCGCTCGAGACGCGCCGCGCCCGCCCGTGCCCGCCGCGCGGTGACTCATGCTTTCTGACGTATCCCGTAATCCCAGCCGCCAGATGGCTCACGCGGCGCACTCCCATTACAGCTCATCCATGTCGGCATGCAGGTCTATCGGCTCCGGTGCAACCCACTGCCGACCCACTGCATTCGCATGCTTGTACCGTTTATGCTAGATGGAGTTGTCGCTGAGGCAGCTCGCTACGGCCTCGCGGCCGTCCGCCTCGACGAGGCACTCCTCGAGAGTCTCGGCATGTGAAGCGCTTGTCGGCTTCGGTGATGAGCGTGGAGGGGCAGCGAGTCGCATCGACGATGTACTTGTTATCCGTGACGTCGATCGGGTATTTGTTGAACGGCAGGAAGCACTCCTCGATTTGTGACAGGCCCTCTGCGGCCGACACGCATTCGTCGAGCGGCTCGCTCGAGGCCGATGGTGCAACGAATGTGCGCTTGGTCGCGGCCGTGCCTGCGGTCGGCACGGCATTGGACCTGAAGTGCGGCTTCCGAAGACGCGCGGCGGCCGTGCCTGGCATCATGACAACGTGCGCGCGGAGGTACACGCGAAGCCCCAACGCGAGAACCACCGTGAGCAACATGCAGCGGGAGCTGATCACCGCCGTCAATCATCACCGGAATTCGTTTCGCGCATTTGAATTTTACCATAAAACTCCCTCGCACAACACTGGGCACGGGACTGGCGCGCACTGGCACTAACACAGGTACACCATAAAAGAAGAAATAAGAAACGTACACTAGGCGGGAAGAGTGGCGACGGCTAGCAACATACCTTCCTTCCCGTGAAATCCCTGTGTGGTGGCCCAGCGAGGTCGGCATGCAACCGCTCGCCAGACAGAGCAGCGGCACGCGCCCTCACTCAAAGGGCGCGACGCCGCAAAAGCGGGCCGGCGTGGCCAAGCCTGGAGGCGCGATCGCCACGCCGACATGGCCGAACGGACGACGCCTCACATGCATGCCCTTCGCCCACCTCGCTCAAGGAAGCCCAGGTTCGCCGACTCAGTTGGCCAGTCAGAGTAGGTCGACGTAAGGCTTGCGCTTCTCCTCGTACTCCTCCTCGGTGATCGCGCCCGAGTCGAGTAGTTTCTTGAGCTTGGCCAGCTGCTCGGTCGGGTCCTCGCGTCCCATCTCCATTGGAGCGACCGGCACCGCGGTGGTCACGACGACCTGCTGCGGCGCCGACGTCAGCGCATCCTTGGCCGAGCGCAACAGCTGGATCACCTCCTGCGGATTGTCCACGAGCATCTGCATGAGCATGTTCGGTGTGCCGCTGCGGTGCTCAGACGAGTTTTGGCCGCCCGCAGTGGCGAGCGGGTGGCCCAGAGGCAGGCTGACAATCACCTGCTGCACAGGGAAGCACTGGGTGCCACACGCCGCGCCTGGCATGTCGAGGCTGAGCCCCGAGATGTCCTGATGAGGGACGTCGCCCGAGTCGCGGCCAGGCGTGCAGCAAACAAAGCCCAGTTCTTCGGCGTCCACCGACTTGTACAGACGCTTGTCAGTGATGATGTAGACGGTGCTCTTGAGAATCTTGTTGCCAGATTGAATGGCGGCGTAGAGGCAAGGCGAGCAGAGTAGGGCATGGGGCCAGAAACATCGCCAAGCAGCACGCCATCGGCTGCTTGACCGCGTTCTTGCGATTTTTATCGGATACGACATAAATGCCGAGGATGTTTTCGCCGGGCTGCACGATCTGGCGAGCTCGGTCCTTCGCCCACTGCGGGACGTCGCTCGAGCCCTTGGCAATGGTGACCGACATGGCTCCGGTAAGGTTCGGACCGTGTCTTCGGCGGCTCAGTTTTTCCCCGGAAATGAAGAAAACGCGCCGAAATAATAGAGCGCCACCGTTTTCTTGTTCTAAATTTCACGTGTCCAAGTCGAGGATCACCGGGCCCCCTTTAATCACGATCGCGACGTGATCCGCAGTTACGCGCGTCCCATCCGGTGGGGAGGACGGCACTGTACGCGGACCGCCGCAAGGTCCACCGGGGGGCGAGCCCCTGGCAGCCGCGCGCGATGGCGAGAGCGAGGGCACGCTGAATCGGCGGCGGTCGCCCAAGCAGGTTTTTATATGCCTTCCTCGCTCCGCCCGCTCGGGTGCGCGGTCGGCGCGGCCCTTCTCCTTCTCAACCTCAGCCTCCTCCTACTCGCTGCGCACTGCGTGCACGCACGCAGGCTCGTGGATACTCGGCCGCAGCCGTCACCGCTCAAAGAGCCAGCGGTGGCGGTGCCGTCATACGAGCATAGCCCCGCCAAGATGATGCTACCGCCACAAATCCGCGTGCCGTCGGTCGCTGACTGTGGCGGCACAGTGCGGTGGCCTTTCATTGCTGTGGCAATGTACTCGGCAGCATACACCGACAAAGAGCGGCGCCTCGCCGCGTCGTGCGTGAGAACCGGCACATGCTACTCGTCGTCGCTCGTTCCGCCAGATACGTTTGGAGATGCGACGTCCGATGACGTCTTCCGCCGACGGCTGATCGCAACAAAGCCGCTCTTCATCTTGCGCACGCTCGAGGCGTCGCCCGTGCCTGTCGCATGGATGGATGTCGACCTCGAGCTGATGAAATACCCATCGCTCTTCCTGCCGGGTGCGTGGGTGCCGCCCCGCGATGCGTTGCTCTGGAACTGGCGCGCCAATGAGACGGCCAACCTGCAAAGCTTTGGCGGCCGCCGCCTCAAAATGGCGTCTGGAGTCGCCTTCTTCAACCGCACGGCCGCGGCCCGTGCGCTGTTGCGCGGCTGGGCGCAGGCAATGGCATACGAGCCAAACGCCCTATCCGCTGATGATCTGACCATGGATCTGCTGGTGAATAAGGATGCGTGGATCGATCGTGCCTCCTTCGGCTGGCTCCCCGCTGCATATCTGCGCACGCTGGCGCAGTCGCTCCACGCGCATGTTGACCCTGTGATTGAGCATGACGCGGGAAGACCACCGGGCCTCAACGGTATGGGCGGCACGTTCCCGGTGCTGCCGCCGCACGCGCAGCCGTTTTGATCGCTTTCGCCGGGCTCGTTGCGCCACCACCGCCGGTTCGGCGATCTTTAGGGACCCGCGCGCATTGCGCGCATCCTCACATCTCTGGACGAGGTCCCGGCCACGCGGTACGGTCGAGCAGCGACAGCACCGTCAGGATCGAAGAGGCGGGAGTGTTATCGCAGCAGACGCTCCTCATCTACTTGAACGAGAGGGCCTTCACCGACGCTGGGGGCGTGGTGGCGGCGACGATGCGGGCAATGGACGCTAGGCTGCCGATCGTGCTGGTGCACGCGGCAGGATGAGGAGCGGGGCGCTTGCGTCCTTGCGCGCTATTTTGACCTTGCGCCGGGCGTGCTCAGCAGCCTCCATTCAAGCTGTTTCATCTGGTGGCGGTGCCTCTCCACCCCGCTCCCCGGCGCGGACCATTGCACGATCAGGTGCGCAACTCGTCTCATGCCGTTAAGAGACGTGATGTGATGAGTGCACATTGGACTTCACATTGGCACTGGCACATGGCACAGAAGCCCGAACGTTCCGAGCGCACCGGCTCTTGCGAGGGCCCCGTACGGCATGCCATCTGGTTCAGAACCAGCGGCACGCGGCTGCGGAAGCGGCAAGCGGCTGCGCGGCAGACTCGCGGCGGTGCCGCATTCTGGTCTCTCCACTTCCCCCCCCCCCCCCCCCCTGTCGTCTCTTGTCGCGTTGTGAACGTAATAAGGTGTGCCGCTCTCTTGTCACTATCCATGTGGGTGTGGGAGATAGTAACAAAGAAACCGGAACATAAGGTGAGAGCGCCCCGCGGGTCCCGCCGTTCGAACTCTCGAGGCCGTCTCGAGACGGTCCTCGGTCGCCGCAACCGTGCCTCTCGTCAAAGGTGTCGCGCATCAGAACAAAGAAAGAACCAAGGGTAGGTCGCGCATCAGAACCACGCGCCTCCACCTATCTAGACCGGACGCGGAACCATCCACATCATCACTGGCTCGCGGCAGTAAGGGCACTCTCGCATCAGCTCAGAGCATGGCCCGCAAGCGCACAAGTGCCCGCACGGAACCGCAGCATGCGACTTGACTCTCGCGAAACACACGATGCACGTGGTCTCGCCCCCCATCGTGGACTCGGGGGCAGCCGGCCGCCCCGTGTCGAGGCCGGCGTCCGCTAGTGAGACGGCAGCGAGCGGCTCGGTGACTGGCAGATGCTGCTCCGCCTCGCCCGCCTCTGGCCCGATCAAGCGCTCGATGGCGCCGACCCGCTCCTCGAGGCTGCCCTCGGTCGCCGTGCCGAGGCTCGCCTCCAGCCGCTCGACACGCCGCGGCAAGTCCCCGCCGCCGCCGGCCGACTCGCTGCTCACCGCCTCCTCGCACCGCGACACCCGACGCGCCAGCGCCTCCTCCTCCGCATCCACCTCTGACCGGCGCAACGCCTCTGCCAGCTCCGCATCCTCGCGCAGCGCCGCCTGCTCTGCCGCACCCGCTAGCTCTGCCGCCTCTCGCTCCGCCCGCCTCGCCGCCTCCTGCTCAGCAGCCAGCCGCGCCGCCTTCTCCTCCTGCTCTCGCAGCTCTGCCGCAGCCCGCGCCCTCCGCTCCTCCTCGAGCTTCAAGGCGGACGGCGCCTTCTTGGCCTTATTGTTCTTCGCCTTGGCCTCCTTCTTGGCCGCCGTTGCCTCCACCGCCTTTGCGCGCCGCCTCGCCTTCTCCTCCTCCGCCCTCCTGTCCGCAGCCTCCTTCTCGCGCCGCGCCGCCTCTGCCTGAGCGGCTTTGCGCGCCGCCGCGGCCGCCCGCTGCTCCTCTCGCTGCGCCTCCTCTGCTGCTCGTCTCTCCGCCTCCCTCGCCCGCAGCGTCTCCTCTGCTGCCGCGCGCTCAGCGGCCAGCTTTGCCTCCGCCTCCGCCGCAATGGCTCGCCTCTGCTCCTCCAGCGCCGCAGCGTCCGCCGCCCGGCGCGCCTCGTCCGCCACTCGCTCTGCTTCGCGCTGTCGTGCCGCCTGCTCGCGCTCTCGCGCCGCCGCCGCCGCCTCCCGCTCGCGCTGCTCGCGCCGCCCCTTGGCCTCGCGCGCCTTCTCGGCCGCTTTCTCGGCCGCCTCCGCCGCCCTCAGCGCCGCTGCGTGCTCTGTGAGAGCGCGCACACACCCGGCGTGGTCCGTTTCAGGAGCACTGGCGGCGTCGGCAGTAGCTAGCACCTTGGCCGCCTCCTCCTTGGCGATCTGCAGCGCGGACATACCGTCTGCAGAGCGAGCCTTTGCATCTGCGCCAGCCCGAAGCAGGCGGATCACGACGGCGGGGTGGCCGCTATACGCGGCGCTCATCAGCGCGGTGGCGCCGTTGCTGTTCTGCAAGTTGACCTCAGCGCCGTGCTGCAGCAGCAGGTCAACCACCCGCTCGTGGCCTTCGTCGGCGGCGAGCACCAGCGCGGTGCCGCCCTCGCTGCTCTGCAGGTTGATCTCAGCGCCGTGCTGCAGCAGCAGCTCGACCACCCGCTCGCGGTTTTTGTTGGCGGCGAGCATCAGTGCGGTGCCGCCGCCGCTGTCCTCCTTGTTGACCTCAGCGCCGTGCTGCAGCAGCAGCTCGACCATCCGCTCGTGGCCGTTGCGGGCGGCGCACATCAGCGCGGTGGCGCCGTTGCTGTTCTGCAGGTTGACCTCAGCGCCGTGCTGCAGCAGCAACTCGATCACCCGCTCGTGGCCTTGGCTCGCGGCATCTATCAGCGCGGTGAAGCCGCCGCTGTTCTGGTTGACCTCCGCACCATGCCGCAGCAGCAACTGGATCACCCGCTCGTGGCCGTAGCCGGCGGCGTTTATCAGCGCGGTGCCGCCTTTGTTGTTCTGCAGGTTGATCTCCGCGCCGTGCTGCAGCAGCAGCTCAACCAACCGCTCGCAGCCGTTGCCGGCGGCACCCATCAGCAGCGTGACGCCGCGGCTGTCCGGCAGGTTGACCTCAGCGCCGCGCTGTATCAGCAAGTCGATCACCTGCTCGTGGCCGTTGCGGGCGGCGCACATCAGCGCGGTGACGCCGTCGCTGCTCTGCAGGTTGATCTCCGCGCCGTGCCGCAGCAGCAACTCGACCACCCGCTCGTGGCCTTCCTGGGCGGCAGTCATCAGCGCGGTGAAGCCGTCGCTGTTCTGCAGGTTGATCTCCGCGCCGTGCCGTATCAGCAGCTCGACCACCCGCTGGTGGCCTTCGTCGGCGGCGTACATCAGCGAGGTGCCGCCTTCGCTGCTCGGCAGGTTGATCTCCGCGCTGTGCCGTATCAGCAGCTCGACCACCCGCTCGTGGCCTTGGCTGGCGGCGTGCATCAGCGCAGAGTAGCCGTTGCTGCTTTGCAGGTTGATCGCCGCGCCGTGCCGTATCAGCAGCTCGACCACCCGCTGGTGGCCTTCGTCGGCGGCGTACATCAGCGAGGTGCAGCCTTCGCTGCTCGGCAGGTTGATCTCCGCGCTGTGCCGCAGCAGCAGCTCGACCACCCGCTCGTGGCCTTGGCTGGCGGCGTGCATCAGCGCAGAGTAGCCGTTGCTGCTTTGCAGGTTGATCGCCGCGCCGTGCTTCAGCAGCAGCTCAACCACCCGCTCGTGGCCGTAGCAGGCGGCGTGCATCAGCAGCGTGAGGCCGCTCAAGCCGCCTCTCTCGTACGTCGCGTTGACCCGCCCGCCGCCATCAAGCCACGCCAGCACCGCCACCTCCTCGCCTCGCTCAGCCGCTAGCACGGCCGCGTCGGAGCAGCTCAGGGAATCTGCGCCGCTGCTAAGCTCGCGTGCCCCTGGGGGGCCGGCGCTAAGCTTTGCCTCCACCATCGCTGGGTTCCGGCTCTTTGGAGGTAGGGCGGGCTGTAAAGAATTTGCGGGGGAGGTAAGCGTGCAGTGTCCTGTCCGAGCATATGCCTCGGTCGTGTGCTTGGATTTTTGGTACTGAGTGTCGGGCCGTGCATTCCATGCTGCCCACACCCACTGCTCGTTCTCAGGGTGGCATATTCCTGTTCACACCCACACACGGGGTAATCACCTCCCGCTCCCCCATGAATGTGAATCGCCGAACTTGAACGGCGGGCGCTTGACGAACCAGGGGGGAACGGGCGTGGCAACCACAACCACGTCGGGCGTGGTTGTGGCAACTCATGATCGAACCAGCGACTCAACAACAGGAGCGAGTGCACTGAGCCGGTCACGCGGTGCCCGTACCGCTTCCCAAACGGTGAGGTCTGTGGCAAGGACCACCACATCAAGCACTGCTGGTACAAGAACCCGAAGCTGTGCTACAGCAAGAAGATCCGGGATGAGATCCTGGAAAAGATCGCCGACTCAGCTTCCAAAGCAAATGAGGAGCAAGATGACGGTGTTGTTCAGCACTACCTCGCCACGGCCGAGGACGAATACTACGAGGGTGAATCTGCAGATGGCATTGAAGAGGCATAGGACAATTTGCCTGCCGCCCCTGCAAATTGCCAACGGACAGGCGCTGGGACTCTCCTCTCACGCATGAATAGACAAGACGTCCATCCCGTAGAGAGATGGTGAGCAGACGGAGGTTGCGTCGCCGTACTCATTCAGCATGACACCATAGCTTAGGAACGAGCTAATACATATGCAACGACTAGGATGTTCGGGCATCGGCTAGTCGTTGGGGGGGTGCGCTGCTCGTTCTCAGGGTGGCATATTCCTGTTCACACCCACACACGGGGTAATCACCTCCCGCTCCCCCATGAATGTGAATCGCCGAACTTGAACGGCGGGCGCTTGACGAACCAGGGGGGAACGGGCGTGGCAACCACAACCACGTCGGGCGTGGTTGTGGCAACTCATGATCGAACCAGCGACTCATAGAGTCGAACCACGACTCATAGAGTCGAACGTAACCACGGCGGACGTGGTAGTGGCAACCACGGCGGACGTGGTTGTGGTCGGTCATGATAAAACCGGAAAGGAATAACAAAAGCCACCCCCACGACTGAAAAGTCTTAATGGACCTGTCCTAGACTCTGTGGCTGAAGTAGCGTGTGCGTCGAAGCCACAAGAGGGCTGGCGTCGTCCGGAGTTCCTTGAGAGGGGGGTTGGCGTATTTTAGTTTCCTTGAACGGTTGATGAGACTGTGAAACGATCGCCGCAAGGGGCGTGAACGCACAAGTGCGTAATGACCGCAAGTGGTCGTGAACACCCCAAGGGGTGTGAAAGTAAATACTCCACTTATTCACAGATACCATACCAGCAAAGTACCCGAATCCAACTCCACGTGCCCAAGCGCACACCGGCCGGAGCGCCACCGGGGGGTGCCGCCCTCCCGTTCATGAGCCCAACAACACGAACGCTATCCATCCTCACCGGCCCCCATCCCCGTGGTCGGCCTCGCTCGCCGCGCCAAGCCGCGGTCCGGTCGTCCGCCCGGCGGCCAAGCCCAAGGGCGGGGAGGGGGCCACCCGCGCTCGCGCAGACCCACACCCCCGCCGCTGGTAGCCTGGTACTCGAGCTGGCCGGCTTCTGCAAGCAGACGCTGAGGGCCCAACAGGAGAATCGGCTTTTTGGGTTGGGTTGGGTTGTTGGGTCGGGTTGGGTTGTTCCGCGTAAGGTTGGGTCGTCGGCGCGAATGGTGAGGTCTCGACCGCCGCCGCTCACGCCAGCGGACGGCCACTGCCGGTGTTTTTGGCTTCGCCACCGTCCAAGGCGTGCGCCATGCGCTCGCCGGCATCGAGCGAGCACGCCTGTCCGACGAGCGGCTTGCTGTGCGGACGCCTTCTTGTGGCTCTCGTCGACGGAGCGTTTTGCGTCCCGGCGGGTGGGAGAATATGTGATAGGAACGAGTGTATCGCTTTGACGGGTCGACCGTACTTGTTATCAAGACTGATATGACGCACACAGTGACACATCAGACGACACATGCTCTGTGCAGCGCGAGGCATATCCTGGCAACCTCCGCGTTGAGCTCACGGCCCTTCTCCGAGCCGAGCGGCTCTTTATCCTTGCCCATCATGACCTGCGTCCCGTTTCTGTCGGACAGCGCCCGTGTCCCGGCCTCAAACTCGTCCCACCGCAGTAGAACCTCGAGGCGAAAATAAAATTAAAACTGTATTCTCCCTCTCTCTCTCTCTCTCTAAACTCTGAGGCGCGAGGAGGGCGGCGACCTCGACCGACTATGGAGGCCGTCGTCGCCAGACGACGCAGGGCAGAAGACGGTGAGGCGGAGCAGACGTGCAGGGCGAGACGAGGGAGGGAGCAGGACTTTGCGGAGATCAGCAGGACGGGATGTACGAAGAGATTAGGAGCAGGGCAGGGACCCGAGGGGCCATGTGGAAGACGGCTAGTGCTAGTCCCCCATCGGGAGGACGACCCCGGCTAGTCGCCGACCACACCCACAAAGAATTTTACAACAAAGAACCCTGCACAAAGATCCACCGCACAGTAGAGAGGTGTCCGTTTTTATGTTTATTCCGGCGCGCCGTGACCGTCGGCCCCCGGACTCGGTTCTTCGCGGCCTGCGCCGGAGAGTTGGCGGTCGTGCGCTGGGTGGTGATCGTCATCTGTCTGCTCTGCTGTGCTTCTCGCTCGTGCGTCCTTGGACTTGTGCTGACCTCCTTTCACCTCCTGCTCTCCTATGCCACGTGGCTGTGTGTGTTTGGGTTTCTATGTTTGCGATTTGGATTTTGGATTTTCCATTGCACTTTGTTTATTTATTTATTCTCTCTAAACTCTCACTCGAAATCTCTCTCTCTCTCTCTCTCTCTCTCTCTCTCTCTCTCTCTCTCTCTCTCTCTCTCTCTCTCTCTCTCTCTCTCTCTCTCTCTCTCTCTCTCTCTCTCTCTCTCTCTCTCTCTCCCCGCTCTCTCTCATGTCAAAAAACAAACAGTTGTTTGGTATTGCTAAAAATCTCTCTCTCTCATGTCTCAAAATCTCTCTCTCAGAAGCGGAGCACACACGAAGTCGGCACAACAAAAATCCCCTTTGCAGCCAAGCCTACAAGGCACCTAATTTCACGTTGTAGAGCGCCTCTACATCGCTCTACATCTGCATCGCTCTGTCCCGCGGCGGATGTAGAGCTCTACAGCTCTACAGCGCTCTAGAGCGCTCTCCAGCGCTCTACATCTCTACAGCTCTACAGCGCTCTACACTCTACATCCTCTACACCCTCCCTCAGACCACGCCCTCCTGCCCCTCCTTGTCGAGAAGGTCGAAGTAGTGGCCGTGCGCGTTGGCCGTGCGCCGCTGCTCCTCCACCGAGTCGCAGCCCAGCGCACTCTCGATGCCCTGGATGTACTCGTGCGCCGCGGCGACCGACTCGGCGCGCTTGGGCCAGACCAGCTCCTTCTTCGCCATGTCCAGCCACTGCGGCTGCCACAAGTCGGCCGCCATCGGGTGCTGGCCGCCGTCCTTCTCGTAGCGGAGCACGGCGCTGAAGGCGTTGCCTCCGAAGATGACGCCTAGAGGGCATGCATGCCGTGAAGAGTGGGGCGGAGGCTCCCACGTCACTCCGGCGACCCGCGGATGCCTACGAGGGGTCAAGAGAGCTGTGGCCGGCGAGGACTCGCGGAGAGGGGCAGCTGCGGTGCGTCGCACCTGGGGGATGAGAGGGTCTCAGGCGAAGGTGGGGCGGGGCGGGGCGGGGCGGGGGGGGGGGGGGGAGGAGGCGTTGGCCTTTATACGCTTTTCTCGCCGAGGACTATCTATATTCTTTTTGCGCCAGTCCCGTGCCCAGTGTTGTGCGAGGGAGTTTTGTTGTAAGATTCTTTTTGCGTATTCTTTCCGTATTCTTGTCCAAATGGTCTATATTCTCGAATATGGCAAGAATGTGGCTCCAAATAGGGCCTATATTCTCGAATATTCCTTATATTCCGGCTGAAAATCGCTGAAAATCGCTTCGAAAAAGAATATAGAATATGAAGAAAAGCGTATAAAGCAGGTACTGTACTTGGCTAAAGTCTGTGCAGCTTGTCGGGATCACGATCCCGGCGTGAACACGACTAACTGACGGATCCGCTCCTGACAGTGGCATGCACCGCGCCGCGGCGCGTGCCACTGTCTTTGTTTGAAGTAAAAAGTCGAATCAGAGCGCCGTCGGCGCTCATCCCCGATTTCCTCCCCCGGCCCCCCGTCCGGCACCGCTCCGGGACGCACGCCGGCGAAGCACCATCAAGCTGCTGTACGGCCCCGGCATCGCCTTCCCAGGCTTAGCTAGACTGAGTGAGAGATATTGTGCACATGGTCAGTCTCTACAATATATACACTGGCACTGAACCTCCCAGAGCTCGTCCCGGTCCGTCACGGCCATCCTCGGCCTCCGGAGGGCGGAGGGCCCCCGGCCGCGGCCGGCGCGGTGCGGCGGCGTCACAAATCCGACCGCAGAGCACCGGGACGCGGTCGGGGGATCTGAGGCCCAGTGAGGCGTATGCATTGCCCATCCAGGGCTATCACCTGGACCTATCAACAGGCGCCTGCGGCGCCGTGGTCAGGAGCTGCTGTTCACAGCTGCACAGACTTTGGTACGGCACAGTACGGCACAGTACGGACAGCACGGGGGCCAAAGGAGGTGGGCAGGCGAGCTCCGTGCTGTCCGTAGGACAAACTCCCCGCCACCTCCGCCTGCAAGCACGAATTGATGCCGATCTGGGGCGACGCTGTCGCCTTCTACTCAGTGCTAGGCGTCAGCTTCATCGCCCTTCTGCTCCGCACTCTGCTTGCGCAGCCGCTCCTGCCGTTCAGACTCGACGACGCTGAGTGGTCATCGACGTGGCTGCTCACGACAGTTGCCGATTACTACGTCTCCACGCTCTGCCTGTGCGGCGTCATTGTGGCCACCGACGGCTGGCGCGTAGGAGGATTGTGGGCGGCTCTGTGTTGTGTGCTTGGCAGCGCCTTCGCCTGCTTGTGGGTGGTCCGCCGACTGCTGCAGCGCGGCACGCTGCGCCTAGCGGGCAGCGCGGACGGCGCGTTTGCGTACGATTGAGGAGGATCCGCGAGCGGCACATGACATTCCCCGGTCAGCAGTTTTTGTACAAAGGAGAGGGGGTGCGGCGGCCTGTGCTACGTACTCTCTCTATCTGTCTATCTCTCTCTCTGTCTCTCCTGCTGAGTGCTGAAGAGCAGTGCTGTGTAAATTATTCTGATAAAATAGCAATCTCAAACCATAGACGTCGGGGACGAGACGGCCGGCGCCCCAGCCGGAGCCGCGCCCGCCTCTCGCGGGGGGCGACATCCGGGGGTGGAGGAGGAGGCCACGGAGCTGCGCCGGGGGAGCGCTGCCGGCTCGCCGCTCACCCCGCGCTGCACCCACCACCCGCTGGCCTCCTCGCTCGTCGCGGAGAGGGTGCTTGTGGAGGCGGATCGCCGGGCGCCGCCCATTGGAGCGAGCGAGATCTCCAGCCCGCTCACCGCCTCGCGGGCGAGGCCCTGGCTGTGCGCCGGAGAGAGGTGCTGCGCCTCCGCGTCGCCGCCCGTCCCACCGGCCGCCGAGCCGCCGCGAGTCTGCCGCGCAGCCGCTTGCCGCTTCCGCAGCCGCGTGCCGCTGCGGATGCTCGCGAGCGCGCCCCCTCCCGTCGCGTTGCCGCTCGCGCCCGCCGCGCTGGCGGCGGCGATGGCGGCGGGGCTGGCGGCGGTGGGCGTCGTGCCGCGCCGGTGTGCGGTCAGCGTCCTGCACGCTTGCAGCTTCGCGCGGGTGCGCTGCCACGCCGGCGACAGGGCGGCGAGCATCACCTGTTCCTCGCCCGCCCGCCCCTGCTCGTCCTCGCCCTCGCTGTGCGCCGGATCAAACGCGGCGCTCACGCCGCGCCCGCCCACGACGCCGTCGTCCTCGTCCTCGTCCTCGTCCTCCTCGTCCTCCTCACCACTAGGGCGCGTGAGGGGCGGGCCGGGAAGCGCGCAGCAGGCGGGCGAGCAGCAAGTCGCGAGGGCGGAGGAGGCGCCGCGGTAGAGCCGCCGTGCGACGGCCGCCGGGTAAGCGAGCGGCCCGCCGGGGAAGAGGCCAAAGAGAGTGAAGAGGAAGATGCCGCCCGCGTTGTTGAGGACGGAGGTGACGAGAAGCATGTGCGCCACCGAGCCACGGACATCGGCGCCGGCAAAGGCGGCGACGGCGACCGAGGCGGAGGAGAGGAGGCGCGTCGCGCCGATGATGGCGAGGATCTCGACGCGAGTGGCGGCGGTGATTAATTAATTAAGGCGGTAATTAATTAAGGTAATTAATTAAGGCGCACCTCGACACGGAGGGAGAAGGAGTGGGTGGACAGCTCGCCGTGGCGCGAGGATAGGTCGGCGGGCACCAGCGACCCCTCGGCTCGCGCGCGGTGGTAGACGATGGTTGCGAGGCCGGCGGCGTGCGCCGCGGCGAATGCGGCGTAGACGACGCCGGCGACCAGCGACTGCGAGGCGGCGAGGGCGCCGTGCGCCACAGAGAAGGGGAGCCACATGTGCACAAACGGCTCGACGGGGTAGCCGAGAGCCGCCCAAGGCAGGGTCATCGCCAGCCCGAAGCAGCCGACCGCGCACACCGCGCCCGCCTCAGACCCCCTCGCCCGCCCTCCGCTCCCTCTGCCGCGGTCGGCGGCCGCGGAGCTGTGCTGAAGCTTGTCGTGCGCCGCCACGCCGACGACCGACGCCCGAGAGCGCAGACGGTCGGGGCGGCGCATCGCGGGCGCGCTGGGCAGCATGTCCCGCGAGCTGCCGCCCAGCCGCGCGATCTGCCAGCTTCCGGCGGCCCTTCGCGGCAGCGTCGCGGGGCTGCTCTGCTCAGCAAAAGAGCGCTGGGCTCTCTTCCGCCACTGCGACGCGATCAGCGCGGCGCGCGCCTGGCGCATCGCCTCGACCCGCGCTCGCTCGCGCCGCTGCGAGAGCGAGCGGAGGCGCAGCGCCTATCTCGCAACCACGCGCACCCCTGTCACGCGCGCTCCGGTCACACCGCCCCTGTGAGGGGGGGAGCGAAGGGGGGGGGTCGCCTCCCCCACCACCACCCGCAGCAGCGCCGCCTCCTTGGCCCATCGGAGCACGTTGATCAGCTCGAAGATGAGCCGCTCCCGCTCACTCGCCGGCTCGTGCCCGCCTCCAGCGTCCGGCCCCTGCTCGTACCCCCCGTGGGGCGACGAGGGCGGCGGCGGCGGCGGCGAGAACCAAGCCTGCGTGAGGAAGTCACCAACGTCAGGTCGCGAGTCTAACCCACCCGCCACCCCAATCCCCCTAACCCCCCCTCTACCCCCCCTCTACCCCCCCTTTACCCCCCCCCCCCCCCCCACAAGCTCGCAAGCCTTGTGCCGTGTATTCAGAGCACCGCGTGAGTACACGGGCTGACTGCAGCGGAGTACAGCCGAGTAGGAGTCCACTCTCGAGCTCGTCGGACGCACACAGATCTGACTCCGCATCTAGAGAGAGCCACACCGGGTCGGCGTCAAAGAGGGCGGCGACGTGGCCGAGGCCGAGCCACCGCCACTGCCCGCCGATCTGTGAGTCAGACTCTGGGCGGGACGGGTCCGCGGCTAAGTGCCTCGCCTGCGGGACACGTGTCGGAAACGTGTCACCGAAATGCCCCTCTCTGCGAGCTGCTGACAGATCGTGTCCGTCGCCTGCGGGACACGTCGGGGAGATGTCACACGCACATCGGGACACGGCAACCTCGCCCGCCGCGTCGGGTGTCACCGACGCGGCCAGGAAGAGGTACGCCGCTAGGTAGCCGAGCTCGAGCGGCAGCAGCAGCAGGAGGCGGCGCAGCGGCGGGCGCCACCAGGCGCGCCACCAAGCCGCCGACGAGACGAGAGCGGCCGTGAGCGCGAGCGAGAGCGCGCGCGTGCACTGCAGCGCGGCGTGGCTCACGCGCCATGCAGTGACCTGAGCGCGGGACACGCCGAGGACGTGTCACGGACGTGTCCAACCTGAGGCGGCCCACGCGCGGCGCCGACCTGCCCCTCCCCGCTCACGAAGAGGATGGCCGCCGCGAGCAGGAGGAGCGGGAACGCGACCACCTTGCCCACGTTGAGCGTCGCAGAGAGCTGCAGCAGCTGCTGCGCGCTCGGAGCGTACGCCGACACCTACGCGGTCGTGGCGCGCGCGTAGAGAATGCGTGACGCCTGCATCAGTGCGGCGCGGCGCCCGACGCCAGCACGAGCGACGAGCCCGCCGCCGGCAGCACGCCAAAGGTGAAGCCAAACTCCTGCGCGCTCCGGTCGCCGCCGAGGGCAGCGACGGTCCCCTTGATGATGGCAGGCAGTACGAGCGACTTGAGCAGCGCCAGCGCGAGGGGGAGCCACGCCGAGTCGAGCCGCGCCAGCTGTGAGAAGGAGCCGACGCTAGCCGTGCCGGCGAGGAAAAAGACGCCCGGCGCGAACGCGCCCGCGAGCAGGCTGACGACGTCGTCCAGGAAGAAGGGCAGCGGCGCGCCCTTGAGGCGGCCGAAGGCGGCGTTGTACGCCACCGCAGTGACTAGCGCCTGCACGAGCCGTCGGCTGTCTGGGAGCTGTCCCGGGGCGGTCTCGGAAGTGTCTACGAAAGGTCGCGCTGCAGCCACACTTTAATTCATCTGATTCGACTCCACGCGAGCGCCTGCACGAGCCGGTTGCGCTGCAGCCCGCGCACCACGCAGCCGACGATGGCGGCCGTCGCCTCGGGCGGTGTGCCAGCCCTCGCGGCGTCGCGTCGCGCCACGCCGACGCCGAGGAGGATGAAGGCGAGCACCTGTCCACGGGCCGGCGGCGTGAAGAGGCGCTGCCGACGCCCGCCGGAGGGGGGACGGAGGGTGGCGGCATTGAACAGCATCATCTGGACGCTCGAGAGGAGGAAGAGGAGGGACACTTGCTCGGGCGGGAATAGGGCGCCCATCACGGGCAGCCCGAGCCCGAGCTCGTCGCCGTTGGTCGTCAGGATCGCAAACATGCCGCCGTTGATCTCGCTCTCGCCGGGCGGGACGAGGGCGCCTCGCCGCGCCACCTGCCCCATCACAATTGACGCCGCGACCATGCAGAGCTTGCCGACCAGCGTGCCGACGAGGAGCGACAGGTCGACCGCCCCAAAGTCGAGCGCAGCCACCGCGCGAAAGAGGATGGCTGGCAGCGAGACGCCGCCGATGAAGGCGCCGACGCCCGCTTCGGCGGAGGCCGGGAACATGCGAGTCACCTTCATGTAGCCTCCGACCAGCTGCAGGAGGACCGTGGAGAGCAGCACCCTCCCGAGCGCGAAGATCACTGAGGCCGTGCCAGAGGCGGCGGCCGTCTCGGGCGCGTCGGCCGCGTCGTCAGACGACATGGAGCGTCGTTGCACACACACCAGCTGGTTGCATAGCCGCAGGGCTCGCACTTTCTTTTTTGGCACTTCTTTGGTGTTAGTTTCAGTTTACAGGTAGATTGTTATATTACAGTGGGTTGCGGGCATTAAGAAAACAGGATTGCGCGGCACGCCGCCGTTTCTAAGCCTTTCCTCACCCCTCACCCACCCCATGCGGTGGTTTCTTCCGGCCGGCACTCAAGCCAGAGCCGGCCCGAGACGGCTACCGCAATCTCATGTAGGGTCCCCCTATCGGGGTTATGAGGGTTTACGAGGTGTGAACGTGAACAGAGTAGCCATGCGTGCCGCTGTCGATCGTTACGGCACGCATGGGGGGGCTCCCGGACGTAGATCTATGATCCTAGCCCCCCCAATAAGTGCAGCGCTGTCGCGGCGCCGAGAACCCCCAAAACTCGCGAGACCTCGATACTAAAAACTGTAGGTCGTCTGTAACTTTGCGAGGGGCTCCGACCTTGGTTGGCGCGCCCCGTGGATTCGGCACCTTCGACCTTCCTTCCTTGGCGCTGGGGTACTTTTAGGCCAGATTTCGAGGTGTGTCGAGCTCCCTGTCCCTCGCGTCGCCGCGGGTGTCCCCTGTCGCAGCTCATAACGTGTCGCGGCCGCCCTCTGGCCGTCCAACAACAAACAGGTCCGCTGCACGAAGGCACGGCCTCTCAGGCAGGTGCGCGCAACGCCCAAACCCCTCCCTGCCCGCGAGACGCCAAACAGCCCTGTTGTGCACCATAAAATGCCGAGGGCCGATGCACCCAGCGGCGTGTACCCCACGCAGCTCGACCACACACACACCACCGGACGGCCTCTCTCTCGCGTGCACTCGTAGGGCAGGTCGCCGCGCAAGTTCGATGCGAGCTGATGTGGCGGCCAGCCTGCGCCGCTGGCCGGCATTTTTCTTCTTTCCCGCGGAGCAGCCAACATTACAGTTGTACCAGGGAAGCGCGCCACCTGTTCAGAGCAAAGAAAGGGAAAATACCTGTTCCCTTCACGTCCAACGCGGCGCGCACCATATTGGTGGTCGTTCAGGGCGGCGGCGCGCACAGCGCCCGCACAGTCCGCACACGCACACACACACACACACACACACACACACACACACACACACACACACACACACACACACACACACACACACACACACACACACACACACACACACACACACACACACACACACACACACACACACACACACACACACACACACACACACACACACACACACACACACACACACATCTGCATGCACGATTTAATGGCGCGGAGTGCCCCCGTCCACTCGGCGGGATCGCAGCTGCCTCTGCGCGTCCTGGAGATGTACCAAATCGTCGCCGCCGGAGACGACTCGACGCCGCTGAGATCGGAGATCAAGCTCTGACAGGTCGCACGTCGCTCCTTTGACGCCGACGTGACTCACCCGTGCAGATCACATCAGGACACGGTCTCGACGCGCTCGGTACGACGCCTGCGACCCGTCTCGGCTCAGGTGGCACGACGCTCATCGCGCCCGCCAGCGCTGCCGTGCAGGTTGCCACGACGAGGTCGAGAACGCTTCATACGCTCGCCGAGCCTTCCTTTCCATCCCATTAGGCAGCCTGGGAATGGTGGCGGTCAGAGGCAAAGCCTACGAGGGGTGGTGGAACCACATGTCACGGCTACTGCCGGCTCGACCCCACGATAGCCTCCGAAGGCTGACTTTGCGGCACCATCATCGGACGATGTCGACGAGTTGGGTCGCTCTCGCGGTAGCCAGATGACCTCTCATACTAGGAGCATCGGCCATGGCCGCAGGGAGCGCGGGGGAGGGCGCTGGAAGCAACACGGAGCTCCGTTGGAGACGTTTTCAAGATTAGCGTGTCAGAGTGAAATGGCACTAGCCTGAGATCGGAGATCAAGCTCTGACAGGGCGCACGTCGCTCCTTTGACGCCGACGTGACTCACCCGTGCAGAGCACATCAGGACACGGTCTCGTCGCGCTCGGTACGACGCCTGCACCCGTCGGGTCAGGTGGCACGACGCTCATCGCGCCCGCCAGCGCTGCCGTGCAGGCTGCCACGTCGACAAGGTCGAGCACGCTTCTATACGCTCGCCCAGCCTTCCTTTCCATCCCATTAGGCAGTCTGGGAACGGTGGCGATCAGAGGCTAGAGGCCTATGAGGGGTGGTGGAACCACATGTCACGGCCACCGCCGGCTACTAAAGCCGTACGTAGAGCCTAAAGTCGTACAGACAGCCTCCGGACACCGTTCCATCTGTGATCTGACTTTGAGGCACCATCATCGGACGATGTCGACGAGTTGGGTCGCTCTCGCGGTAGCCAGATGACCTCTGTCCTCTCATAATACTAGGTGAAGTAGGATCATCGGCCATGTGGGATGTGGCCGCAGCGCGCAGGGTCCAGGGACCAGGGTCCAGCTCCACCTCGCCTGGGAGCGCGGGGCCGGGGGAGCGGGAGGGCGCTTGGGAGTTGGGAGCAACACGGAGCTCCGTTGAACGTTTTCAAGAACAAGATTAGCGTGGGTCAGGGAACTCAGGGTAAAAATTGGAACTAGCCACAGCGTCACAATCAACTCAACGCGCCGCGCTCCGCCACACCGAGAGGCTTGGTGTCTTCCTCAGTACGTTGGGGGCGCGCCGGGCCGCTTGCTTGCTGAGCGCAGGGGGCGAGAGACGAAGGCGGCGAGGGCGTGGCGTGGGTTCCCCGCCCGCGGGGAGAAAGAAGCAATCTCACGCAGGCCTTGCGGGCACCACATCTCGGCCTTATCGGCCTCCTCGCAACATAAGAGGGGGGGGGGGGGGGGCTAAAACCGGGAGGGGGGCAGCAAAGGGCCGCAAGTGTACAGGCAGTGTGCAGGTGAGGAGGGCCAGAGAGACGTCAGGAACGCCCCGCGGACGCCTCCCGGTCCACAGCCAGGAGTGGCTGGCCTAGCGACCAGCGCTCACTTCTTGCCGTTGCCGAAGATGGCGCTGAACTTGGCGGCCGTGGCGGCGAGCTGGTCGCTCATCTTGGGGCCGGTCTTGGTTTCCGCCAGCTTGCGGCGCCCCCCCCCAGAAACCTCGATGTCGGGGGGTTCCGGCGGCGAGCTTCCGTCGCACGGCTTGAACTGGTTCGAGAACGGGCTGCACCACTCGGTGTACCCAGCCGGGCCCGACCACGCCGCGCCCTTGAAGGGCCAGGAGTCGTAGCCGGGTCCGTAGGGAATCATGGGCGGCTCGCCGGCCGTGGCGTTGCCCCGGGTTGGGTAGCCCTGCGGGAAGACTGCGGCACAGGAGGGAGAGGTGGTGTGAGGTGGGGTTTAGTCCAAATGCACAGGGGTTTGGGGGGGGGGGGGGGGCGAGGCGCACAGCAGTCGGAGCATGGCTGGCAACCGACGGCGGCGACTCCTTCGGGGTCGCCCCAGCCTAGGCGGAACAAGAGGAGTCTGTGAGTGTGGGCAGGGACGGAGGGGGAGGAGGAGGAGTCGCACCGTAGTGATCGGTGTTGCCGTCGCCCCAGCCGAGGATGGCGCCCGCGTAATCGTCGGAGCACGCGAGGATCTCAGTGGGGAACGAGGTCGTGTTGGGGAACGAGGCCCCAATCCACGGGTTCTCGGAGTAGCAGAGGTAGGGCGAGACTCCCTCAGGGCAGGGGCCTGGTCCGTAGACGGTGATCATCTCGCCCGGTCGCTCGGCGCAAGCCTCACTGCAGGCCCCAAAGCCGGTTGGGTTAATCCAGGCCTCGGAGGCTTCCAACGTGGGCATGTAGTCAAAGATTGCGCGCGGCGTGAACTCCGTGTACGGAAGGCCGCTGCGGTTCTGCATGCACTCCGACGGGTAGCCATCCGGAAAGACTGCGACGGAGAGGGGAGGGGGGTTGAGGCGCGTGTGCGCTTGCGTGCGCGCGCGGGCGTGCGGGGCACAGCAGTCGCAGCGCTCGGGCACTGGGGGGGAGGGGGGAGGGGGGCGAAGGCGCACAGCACTCGTGGCAAGCCGCACAGCCCACCGACTCGCGGCAAATCTCGCTCCACCAGCCGTAGCGGTCGGCGCCGACGCCGCCGCAAAGCGCCCCCGGGAAGCCGCCTGCTGGTCCGTCCCCTGGTGCACTCGCGCAACCGGTAGTGTAGGTGATGCCGGCAGTGAGATTGAAGGCTTCGGCGATGGCTGCGAGGACGGGGTTGTGAGCGAGCGACATGAAGAGGTCTACGTAGGTGACGCCACTTCCAGGCGCGGCGGTGGTGATGGTGTTCATGGTGAACTCGGCGGTGCAGTAGGGGCCGCAAGGCGTGTCTGGTCCGAAATTTCCGGCCCACGATTCTTGGCCTATGGATCAGGAACGCGAGCCCCCTCTTAGGCATGCGCGCCATCCAGCAGCTGCGGGGGTCCGTGCAGCACACCGGCGGGCGAAAAATGCACACCGATGCCGGGGAAAGCATCCGTCTGGGGGCCCAGCGCCGTGCAGCCGGGGTCGGGCATCGAGGAGAATCCCGCCGCCTTGCCGGCGAGGAGCGCGAGGAGGACGCGGTACATCATCGGAGAAATCTGCGCGGGGCGGGGCGGCGGGGGAGTGAGAATAGTGTCTCGAGCAGCGGCGGGGGCGGGGGCGGCAACGGGGGCGAGGGGGCTGGAGGCGGGGTCGAGGCGGCTGTAGGCGAAGACGCGTTAGGCTTGCCCGGCGGTTTGGAGGCATAAGCTTGGGACGGGGGGGCGCGGCCGCGCGAGCGTCGGTGAGGCGTCGGTGATGGGGCGGCGGGGTTTGATTTGGGGGGTCGGAGTGGGAGCTCGCCCGGTGCGGTGGGCGAGTGCACGCGGCTGGGCGGAGAGCGGGGCGTGCCGCGATGGGCGGCGATGCCTTCTGATGGCCGTGCTCTTGAGAGCTCGCCGTGTTCTTGCCTGCTGTTTTGCGATATCATTGCCTAACCCCCTCTGCGTAAGGGTTTTCTTCTTCACGCCGGTGCTTCGCTCGAGCGTGTCGTCGTCATCTGTCTCGCGTCCACCCATACCTCGTTGGTGTCCAGTCCGAGCCTGACTGTTCTTCAGACTTCACATGTTTCTCGACGATCTAAACAAAAACACAAAATCCTTTTCTCTCCGAGTGGAGGGGGCGTCCTGCAGTTAAGGGGAAACCCGGTACGCGGGGCTAACCCTCGGAGACCCGTGTTTACTTTAAGGCCCTTGCCCTGCGAACGCGCACCCCCGGGGCTAGGGCTTTCTTGCCCGCAACCCGATCCCGATCATCCGGCCCGCTGGGTGCGCTTCTGAGCTCCCCGGCCCTGGATTGGCCTAAGCACAATATTCTCGAATATCTCCGAGAATATAGATGGTCCCGCGCACTTTCGTATTCGAGAATATTCTCGAGAATATAGATGCCCCGGCGCGGCTTTTTCTCAAGAATCTACGAGTTTTCTTCAGCCCTTGACCTTGGTTGACCTCGAGTCTCAAGATATTCTTGAATATTCTCGACGTTACATCGCGGCGTCTAGAATGGTCTTGACTACAGCTTCTCGAAGCAGCTCTTTTGCCCCCTCAACATTAGGTTTTGGGTCGATGCAGACGGGAATCTTTAAGTTTTGGACGTTCCTGAGCGGTTTGGGAGCACAAACCTCCACTTTAGAGCGATTTTTGGCGTCCGCTGATCTCTCGCGTGCTGAAAATATTCTCAATATTCGAGAATATTCTCGAGAATATAGATGGTCTGGCGAGAATATAAGCAAAAGAATATAGATAGTACTTGGCGAGAAAAGCGTGCTTAGGCTAAGCCCTGGATGTGAGGCTAATGACTGCACTCCAAGTGCTCCAAGTGCTCTCGGACGATCTAGGATCCTGTGCCACAGCACCTTTGGCTTTGCTTGCCGCTGGTCGTCGCAGAGCTACAGCAAAACCGCGGTGATGGGATGCCCCAGTCCTGTGGCTACGCCGCTGGCTGGGCTCATCAATCAACCAATTTATTTATTTGGCGTCCGGAGCAAACAAATCGTACCACCCGGTGTGTTTGGAAAAGAAAGAAAGCAAACAGACAACTGGTGTTTGGAGCACTTGGAGTTGTTTTCCGCTGAATGCTTTTGTCGTACCACATCGTACCACCCGGTGTTTGGCGCGCTCGGACTCCGCGGTTAAATACTTTTGAGCGCGGCCCGGGCGAACGCGACAAGCAGCCGTGCCCAGGGCATCGTCTTCCTCGACCTGCCGTACGAGGAGAATGAGGAGGCGAAGAAGCTCGGCGCCGACTTTGGACTGAAGCTCTCGGATCAAATGTGGGAGGATGGCCAGCCGCTCAAGCGCAAAAAGTGGTTCGTAAAAGAGGGAATGGAGTTGGAGCCGCAGCCGTGGCCGCAGCCCCAACTCTTGCTGCTCTTCTTAGTGTCGGGTAGTGACCAGGGGTGAGGGGACGGATTGAAGATCCCTCACACCAAGATCGTGCAGGGCGGGGACACATGTCCCTAAATCCCATCTCGTCTCAGAGTTTGACCGTTTTATTTATTTATTCGCCTCGGCATCACTCGAAGCCGCGAGCTCGGATGCGGCCACAAGAGCGGCCTGCTTGGCACGCAGCTGCGTAATCGTCGGCCCGCGTGCGCGGCTCTTCACGGCCTGTGCCGGCGAGTTGGCGTTCACGCGCTGAATCATCATCGTCATGGCTGCTGTCTCGCTCGCTCGTGCGTCCTTGGAACTTGTGCCCGCCTCCTTCTCCTATGAGCTCGTATGCCACGTCGCCGCCTGTGTTTGGGTTTCTATGTTTGCGATTTGGAATTTGGTATTTGTCCAACTCTTTGTTTATTTATTTACATACATATAGAAATTACCCTGCGACCGCCTGGGTATTTTGTCGATTTCCTTGAGCACTTGAGCACTTGATAGGGTCGATTCCGCGTGGTACGGGACCCCTCGACCGTCTCGCCCTCCCTAAATTGACGAGCGCCCCAAAAAGCAATGAAAAAGAAAGAAAGAATTTTAGAGAGAAGAAAACAGACAACCCAAGGGAGGGATGGGAGGACGGTAAAAGCAATGACTGGGAGCACTTCGGGCGCTTCGTTTTCTTTTTGCTCGTCAATTTAGCATAGCGCCCGGGGCAATGTACAGCGATCGCCACCTCGCTGGCCTCTCCGCAAGGCCTCCTTGGATCCTGCTTGAGCACTTGAGCACTGGATAGGGTCGATTCCGCATGGTACGGGACCCCTCGATCGTCTCGCCCTCCCTCACTGGTGTGTTCATTGGGGGGGGTCATAACAAACACGGTACAGGATCGAGGTGCACGCTGCCGAGGCAGTGTCGTCCCCCCTCTCCCCGACGGCGATGGCGGTGTGACCGATCGAGCTACAAGAGGAGCTTGTTCAGCAGGATCCGGGATTAGTCTGATGCACTGCCTCACTGGGTCTGAGATCACCGAGACGCCTCCCATCACCGTCTCGGGTTTGCGTGGGATCGAACCACTCCGGGATGGGCAAGCCCATCGTTCTCATTGAGAGCTGTGCCTTCCTATCACCTGTGAGAGACAGTGGAGAGGGTGTGCGCCACATCAGCCGGAGCGGGCGGTGAGGGGGGGGGGGGGGGGCTCATCCATTCAGGCTCAGCATACAAAGCAACTTCAAGACATACTACACCCACAGCCGAAAAAGCAACTTCAAGACGTACTACGCACGCGCGCAAAACACGTGGCACACTCGGTTAGTCCAGCCCGTGCCCCCCCCCCCCCCCCCCTTCGAGACCAGTGCAGACCGCAGCCCCATTACTCGCGGCCGGTCTCCCTCTGGTTGCGCGGCCGCTTGCGTTTGTTTAGGATCCTGCTGAACAAGTTCCTCTTGTAGCTCGATCGGTCACACCGCCATCGCCGTCGGGGAGAGGGGGGACGACACTGCTTTGGCAGCGTGCACCTCGATACTGTACCGTGTTTGTTATGACCCCCCCCAATGAACACACCAGTGAGGGAGGGCGAGACAGACGATCGAGGGGTCCCGTACCATGCGGAATCGACCCTATCCAGTGCTCAAGTGCTCAAGGCCTCCCCGACCGCGTCGAACTCATCGACGCGGGCTCTCTCGGCTACGGGACCGGCCCCAGCTTCGGCCGAGGGCTGACAAGCTGCCGAGCCCAAATCACTGTGGCCGCCGTGATTTCTGGTTAGTGCCAGTGCGAGCCAGTCCCGTGCCCAGTCCTGTGCCCAGTGTCGTGCGAGGGAGTTTTGTTGTAAAATTCTGGTTTTCAAAAATCTGCATCAGAAGAAAAACCGCTGCGGATAAGGCCGCCGCAAAGCGGCTCAAGCTCACGCCAGAGCCGCCGCCAGTGCAGTGAGGCCGCCGCTGATCAATTCGGCTCCGAGACGCCTAGCAGCCGCTTAGTGTCAACTCGGCTCCGAGACGCCAAACAATGGCATGATCGCTCCTCCCACGCTGGAGCGCTCCGAGTCCGACACAAGATTCCTCCGGCTCGCACAAAACTTGAACCAGGCGCGAAAGGAGGGAGCGAAGGTGCAGGCGCGCGCCAGCCTCTCCTTCTTTTTCGCCGGCCTCGCCCTCTTTTTTGTGGCGATTGTCTTCGACATCGTCCTCATCTCCGGCGGTCTGATCGGCGTGCCGTACAAAGCCGCCAATTTTGCTCAGCCCTTTTGGCTGAGCGGCATCCTCATTGCGCTCCTTGGTTTACTGCCCTCGTACCAAAAGAGCCAGATCGTCGTCGCTGGCATTATGGCGATCTCGGCACCGCTTGGCGCCTTCGCCTTCACCTACACCCTGGACCCTCCGCTATCCGTTGTCTGCGCTGCGGATTACACATCAGCGACTGCTGATGGCTGTGCCATGCAAGTTTACTCAACTGTCGCGTACGCGGTCACGGGTATCACCTGCTCCGCCTTGGTGCTGCCCGCGGTGCGCAGGCGCGACGGCACGTGGGCGATGCAGCCTAGTGTCCGACTGCGTCGCCTTTGGGCGGCGGCGCGGCTGATTTGTCTCTTGTTTGCAGCCAACACCTTGCCGCTGGGCGTGGTGGCGCTCGTCGAGGGCGTCGACTATCTCGGCGCCGCGGCCAACCTCTTCGCCGGCTCGTGCGCGCTGCTCCTCCTGCTCGCCTTCCGCCCGTCGAGCCGGCGGCGGATGCACGCCCTCCTCTTCGAGCACCTCCACTTCGACGACCAGTCGCGCGCTGCAGCTATGGTGGCCAGCATGACCGGCGGCATCACTGCCGAGGCCGCGCTCCAGTCGGCGAGCCTGAACTTTCGCGTCGTCGACTTCTCCGAGCTTCGCGCGGACGACTTTGCCAGCAGCCAGACCCACGGAGGACCAGCGACGGCGTGCAGGGGGGCGCGCACGAGGCGCGTGGCGCTCGGGGAGTGCGATGCCTTCGTCTCGCACTCGTGGTCCGACGACGGCGACGCCAAGTTCTGCGCTCTGCGCACGTGGGCCGAAGCATTCACGGCCAGATTCGGCCGCACGCCGCTGCTGTGGGTGGACAAGTTCTCGCTCAACCAGGGCAATCTCTCGCAGGGCCTCGCCTCGCTTCCCGTCAACCTCGCCGGCTGTGCACGTCTTGTGTGCCTCCTCGGCCCGACGTACCTCGACCGGCTGTGGACTCTGCTCGAGCTCCTGACCTTCACGCGCATGGGAGCCGACCACTCCGCCCTCGTCGTGCTGCCCATCGGGCGCGGCGTCCCGGCGGCAGGCGCGGAGGACACGGCGGGTCTCGAGGCAGATCAGGGGGGGCGCGGCGCGAAGGCCGAGGTGATCGAGAAGGTCAAGGCTTTCGCGCTGCGCGACGCCACGTGCTTCGACCACGCCGAGCGCGACCATCTGCTCGAGGTGATCGCCTCCGGCTGCGGCAGCCACTTGGCCTTTGAGCGCATGCTGCGCGCGGTGCTCATGCCCGCCCTCACCGGCTCTGTCCGCCCGACGGTGGGCGTCCGCCGCCTCTCGGGGGACTTCGCCCAAGCCATCAGAACCTACTTTACGCAATCACGCCGGCCGTCCGCCACCAGATCGCCGCCCACGTGAAAGGTATGTGCGAGTGTATTGTAGACCATGTTGCCCACGTTACGTCACAGAACTACACGAACACGTAGTCGCACATGTGCCTGCCCTCAACAACTCCCCGCGCCCGCGGTGCCGGGGCGCGGGCGGGCGGCCGTTACCGGTTACGTGCCGCCGCACGCCGCATTATGATCGCCGATCATTCTCTGGTAGAACGGGTACGCAGGAGAAACCCCTCCCCAGACAAAACACAAGGGAGAGGTGGGTGGGTCACAGAAAGACGCCTCTCTCTCTCTCTCTCTCTCTCTCTCTCTCTCTCTCCCTCCCCCCCCTTCTCTCTCTCTCTCAATCTTAACCCTTTTCATACCGCGGCCTCCCGGATCTTGCGCCTGTAAAAGTAGTTGTGCTCCGCGTCTGGCAGCATGTCCCTCTCCGCGAGCAAGCGCTCCGGGTAGGTGAAGCGGGCTGCCTCCTTTGAGAGCGTGCAGCCACCGTCGACCCAACGGCACAGCTTTCCGTCCATGAAGTTGTCGCGAAGGCAGGACCATATCGTCTCCTCACACTGGCACTCGTTCCAAGTCCGGTGCCGGTGGGCGCTGGTGCTCGCGCACTCTTTACACTCGGCCACGTCGATGAACGGGCCAGAGAAGGGGAAGTCGACCGCCTTGCTCCAGAAGTTGACGGTGGCATTGCAGTACTCGGAGCGGTGGCAGCCACGCCAGGGCTCAAAGTAGCCCCTGTTGAGCTCGTCGAGCCGGCGGCGCATCCCGACGCTGATGGCCGCCTCCACGTCCCCGCCGGCTCCTGGATCGTTCAGGTCGCGGTGCTCAGTCGGATCGTCCGAAATGCGGAAGAGGCACCCCAACTTTGTTCCCTCCGAGCAGTCCTTTGGCAACGTACCCCTTCCCCCAAAGGGGGCGGGGTTCCATGGGCGGCAGTCCGTTGGGAACCACGAACTTCTGTTGCCCCCGATCCCAATGGGACAGGAAGCGTTTGGGTATTCGGGACCCATGTGCATGTCGAAAGACGTCATGCCACTGATCAGCTTGTACCAGGCTGGATCGTCTTCACCGCCTTTGCGCGCCAGTAGTGCCTGCGTTGACAGCTGGAGCTCCCATCGCGCCTCCGGGCACGATGTCGGGAAGGCGATGGAAGGCCAGAGGTTGACCGAGCTCACGGGCTGCACGCCAACGGAGTCATCCGTCGGGTCGACGCCTGCGAGGTAGCTGAGCGTGGAGTACCAGTCGGCGACGTGCGACACCACGCTCGAGACGCGCCCCGCCCCCTTCCTCAGAACAGTCCGCTGCACAAAGCCGCCTGAGATAAAGGCTGGCACGCGGAAGCCTCCATCAAAGTCGCCGCCTTTGCCACCCCGGAGCGGATAGTTATTGGCACCCGCAGTCGTGCCTATCGCGCCACCGTTGTCGTTGGTGTAGATGATCAGTGTGTCCTGCCACATGCCTTTCTGCCCGAGCGCCGATACGAGGCGGCCAACCTGCTCGTCGAATATGTGCACCATCCCCAGGTGCGCGATCCGCTCTGGCAATGCACATTGGCCGTACCGAAGGCCATGCAGGAGGGTCTGACCGAGCTTGCGGTTGATCATGCAGGTGCCGTCTTTATCCTTGCAACCCGGGTTGTGGTCGCACCAGGCCGCTGCAACGGAGTCGAAGGTCTCATCTGGAAGCTCGAGATGAGTGTGCGCGGCGCGGCTCCAAAAAAACAGTGCGAGCGGCGTGAGAGCGTCGTGCTGCTCGATGATTTCCACGGCGCGATCCATGAAGAGAACCTCCTCATAGCCGCTCTGGTCGGGGTCCGAGAAGAAGTCCTCCCTTGGCCGGTCCCCATCGGGGTAGTCGTCGTAAATCGCGAGGTACCGTTCGTATGCCCAGTACGCTTGCTGGCCAGATGCAGTGTCGCTGCTCGAGCCGTTGAACAGGTCGATCGCGTACGGTGCCTTTGGACCCCAGTCGTCCGGGCACAGTGGGTGGCCTGGGCCGGCCGTGTCTCGCGGCGTGTCAAACTTGTAAGCCCCATTTGAATGCGAGTAGAAGCCGAAGAAGGTGTCAAAACCACGAGATGTTGCAGCGTGGGACTGCGTTGCCACG
Source organism: Emiliania huxleyi CCMP1516 (assembly GCF_000372725.1). Lineage (NCBI taxonomy): Eukaryota > Haptophyta > Isochrysidales > Noelaerhabdaceae > Emiliania > Emiliania huxleyi. The sequence continues at coordinate 530,750 of NW_005198167.1, read as the reverse complement.
CCGAGGCCGTCGGCCTTGCCGACCAAGTGTGTCTTGTAACCAGCCGCCTTGAGCTTGTGCCCAACTGTGGTGACGTTCAAGGGCAAGCCCTCATAGCCCCACGATGCGTTCGTCCCTCCGTCCCAGGTGTCAAGGTCTCCCAGCAGCACGCCCATCTGCGTCGGCAGCCGCCCACTCAGAATGGACTGCCGCGACGGCGTACAGGTGAAGTAGGCGTAGTGGCGTTCGAGGAGCACCCCCGAGCGAGCGAGAGTGTCGAGATGGGGAGTGTAGTTGGTCCAGGTACCTTCAAAGGAGTCGTACGTGCCTGGGATTGTGGCGGCAGCATGCCGAGCGGAAAAGCCGACGTTGTTGTGGCCGACGTCATCCGTGAGAAGCATGACGACGTGAGGCCTCTCTCCGGCACCCGGTGCTGCTCGCGCGCAATTGACAACTGCCGCAGCTCGCGCGCAGTGGAGGAGGAGCAGGAGCATGGCGCCGCCACGCATCGGAGATGATGCGCAAGGGCGAAGTGAAAGTGAGACGGGATGCTCGGCAAGGGCCAGGCAAAAGTGAGCTGTTCGCCGATAACGATTGATTGGGGTAGGGACCCTAACTCGTGATAGGCCACTAGTTTCCCGCAGGAGACTCACGGAGATCCTCTCCTCTCCTACCTCTTCTTCTGCCTCTGCGTCCTTCACGGACTCTCCGTGGACATCTTTTACTTCATCTTTTACGGAAGTTTGAACTTCCGTACGTGTCGGGCGCTCCCGCCCGCTCGCTGCTCTGATGAGCGCGGCTTCCGCTGCTCTCTCCTGCTCACCTGGCCATGACGCCGCTCCTCGTCCTTGGCCGCGCCAGGCTCTCCTTCCTACTGCGCCAGCCCTTCGGCTGCACCAGTTCTTTCTTCTCCCCACCCACCCTATCCGCTATCCTGCCTACTCTCTGGCTTTGGGGTGTGGTTCTCTCTATCTGGTCCGAGGTGCGATCCCTTACGGCGCCGCGGGCGGCTACAGGACGTTGAGGTCCCCTCCGTACCTGTAGCAACCCAAGCCGTTTGAGTCCCAACCCTCCGCCTTCAGTGGCAGGATCCCAGGGGATGTCAGGGATACTGCGTAGCCCTTCCTGGTAGAGGCGCGCGCGATTCCGTGACTCTCCTTTTACGCGCCAATGTACCCTCACCGAAGGTGCATAGGAGTGAATCCGAGTGAAACTAGTGATGGCGAGAAGAATTTTACAACAAAACTCCCTCGCAGGCGAGAAGAAAATAAAAGAAACCTGCGCTCAGCTTGCGCTCCTGTACAAAGATCGCACGGGCGGCGGGCGGGGACCTGTTCCTTTTTATCCATCGTTTTTTATTTATTTACTAGATGAGTTTGTGTTGTTGAGATCTGATGGTTCTCTGGTAGGACGGGAACGAGATGATAGTAGGGAGTAGAAGAAAGCAAAGAGGAGCCCTGCGCACGCACGACTCCGCAGGAGAAACCCCTCCCGCCCGTGCTTGCGCAGCGCAGCCTCCCTCCTGATGGACGCCCCAAGAGTGAACCTAATAACTCTCAGCGACAGCATCCCAACTGCTTATCGCAGGCAAGTTCGTGCTTCAGAACCGCCTTAGCCATGGGGGAGAGGTGCTCTTTGTACGCAGCCGGTGTTCGTCTGCGGTGCGAAAGCCTGAGGGCACTCGATCCAAAGTACGATGCGTTGCTTGCATTCGCAACGAGCACCGCAAGCATCTTTGGGAGTAGTGCCGCTGAATTCTCAATGACGCCCAGGAAGGCATACTGCGGAAGCATTCTCTGCACCGGCGCCATTTTTATTACATTCCGCGGACCGCGCGTGCGCGCGCGCGCGCCGCTCTGCGCTCTAACCGGTTGTCTCGCGTCGGTGGTGGCTTTTTTGCGCTTCGGCGGCGCTGCATGTAAACGGGGTGTTGAACCGTAAACGGGGTGTTGAACAAGGCATGTCAGTCACTTATACACACACATACAAACACTCTAAAGTGTGCATGTGTCGCGCAAACGTCTCTGTGGGTTGTTCAGTGTCCTGCACCGCGCCCTCACTCCGTGGGCTGCCTTACACGTACCGCCCGTCCTTGAAGACCTTGTTGCTCTTCTTGCGCCTCCCCCCCGCCTGCGCCTCTGCCTTGCGCTTGCGCTCCGCCGCCTCCTCCTGCCACTTGTCGTGGTCAAAGTAGTGCGCCATCATCCGCTCGCCCCCGGTCCGCGCGAGGCCCTTGAAGTCCCAGTAGTTGTCCCCCGCGCGGTGCGCCGCCTCGAACCGGCCCGTCGCGCCGTTGAAGTGCCCCTCCACCGAGTACTCCTCAAACGCCGGCCGCTGCAGCGGCGCTGTGCCCCCCGCCGCACCGGCACCGCCGTCGGCGGCCGCCGCGCCGCCGCCGCCTACGTCCAGACCACACGCCCCGCCGGTGACCAGGGCTCTGCTTGGGCACTACTAGGGACCTACTGGGCACTACAGGGACTGGGACTACTAGGGCCTACTAGGGGCCGCCGCGCGCCGAGCAGCGGCACGCTGCTGATCGGCCGCGCCGCCTCCTTCGCCTCAGAGACGTGGCGCACCTTCGTCTCTGGCGGAAGCATCGCCGCCGCGCGCCACCGCTGCATCGCCGCGGCCGTGAACGGGCCTGCAGTGTGGGTACGCCAGCCTCGGGGCGGGGATGTGGTCATGTGCAGAGTGTCTAGAGCGCGCGCGTGAGTACGAGGGGCTACGAGCACAGTGAATGCGGCGGAAGACGGTCGAAAACAGCGGAGTCCGTGTCCTCTCGAGCGCTGGCTGGAGCACACGAATACGTCCGCTTCTAGGGTGAGCGGTGCCCTGCTCGGCGCCCGTATCTCCCCACATCTCGCCCGCATCTCCCCTACTCTCGCTTCTAGGGTGAAGCGTGCCCTGCTCGGCGCCCGTCACGTCCACGTAGAGCCACATCGGCACCTCGCCGCCTCTGTCGAGCGACGGGAGCACCGGCGGCGGCGCGGGGAGGGCGCGCGGCGCGGCGAGCGCCGCCGCGAAGGGCTCCGTCTCGCGGAGTGGCGTGAAGGACCCACCGGCGTGTGCCGCGGCGGCCTGAGGGAAGAGAAGGCCAGCTTCTCGACACGACTCGAGCCAGCTTCTCGAGCCCACGTCCAGCGAGAGGCCCGGTGCGCGTGGGTGAGATGTGTGTGTGTGTGAGCGTGTGTGTGTGTGTGTGTGTGTGTGTGTGTGTGTGCGTGTGTGTGTGTGTGCGTGCGTGCGTGTGTGTGTGCGCGCGTGTGCGGCTGCCTCGTTTGGGTCCGAGAGGAGGACCGAGCGGCGGACCATGCGCGACGCCTTGATGTGGCCCGCCTTGAGCCAGCCGAGCAGCTTCTCCGCGGAGAAGGGGCCCTGCACGCGCCCGCGGTCGTCCCAGTACTCCCACAGCGATGACGCCTCGTGCGCGCTCAGGCCACCTCGCGGCTCCTCCCCCCCGCCGCCCGCCCCCGCCGCCTCTCCCGCCGCCGCTGCCGCCGTGTCGCCACCCGGCGGCGGCGGCGCGGGCGGCGGCGCGGGAAGCGGCGCGGGAAGCGGCGCGGGAAGCGGCGGCGCGTCATCATCCCTCACGACGTACGGCGCCAGCTCTGGCCACTGCTCCATCGGCCGCCTCTCCGCCTTGTCGCGCGGTGCGCCGTGCGGCAGCCGGAAGACTGGCCGGCTCGCCTCGAGCAAGCCTCGCGAGAGCCACGAGCGGAGCTTCGCGGTCGTGTACGGCCCTTGCTCGCCGCCGCCGTCGTCGAGGTACACCCAGCTCGGCCCGTCCCCCTCCCGCGCACCTCTGCCGGCGGCGGGCGGCGCCGAACTAGCCGTGTCGGCCGCCGCGGCCGCCGGGGCGGCACTTGGCGGCGTGGCCGCGGGGAGGAGCGCGTCGGCCGCAGCGAGGGGCAGCGGCTGGTTGGCGCGCAGGTTGCGCTGCACCTGCTGCCGAGCCCTGCGCAAGGCTTCAGCAGGGGGCAGCGCCGCCGCTGCCGCCGCCGCCTCCGCCGCCGCCGCCGCCTCCGCCGCCTCCGCCGCCGAGGCAGCGGCCGACGCGGGCACAGATGTGGGCACGGCAGCCGAAGTTGCTGCTGCCGCTGTTGCCGCTGCTGTTGTTGCTGCTGCTGCGGCGGAGGCGGCGGCGGCGGCGGCGGCGGCTGCAATGGCGGCGGCGGGCGCATCGCCGGAGGCCTCGGGCATGACCGCGGCAGCCGCCACCTCAGCCCCTCCCGCCGCCGCCTCCAGCTCCGCCGGTGCTGCGCTTGCTTTGGCATCTCCTGCCTCCACCTCCACCGCCTCCGCCGTTGCCGTCCCCTCCGCCGCCTCTGCCGCCTCCGCCGCCTCCGCCTCCGCCTCCGCCTCCGCCGCCGCCTCCGCCGCCTCCGCCGCCGCCTCCGCCGCCGCCTCCGCCTTCGCCCTACGCAGCGCCTCCTCTTCCTCTCGGCTGAGCGACGCCTCGCTCCCCTTGCTCGGCGGCGGAGGAGCGATCAGGTCCTCCTCCCAGTCCTCCGGCACGACGCTGAGGAACTCCGCGTACCGTCCGAGCGGCTGCATCTCGGCGGCGTCTGTGCCAGCGGGCCCGCCGCGCCGCGTCGGCTGCAAGTACCCCTCGCGGATCCAGCCTTGCAGCTCGGACGTGCTGAAAGGGCCCTGCACGCCGCCGCGGTCGTCCTCGTACACCCACTCTAGCCCGTCCTCATCCTAAGGTGGGGTCGGGTCAGGTACACTTCTCGACACACGCACATGGTGGTGGTGGTGGGGCAAGGGCCATGCAGCCATGGCGACTCCACGTTCTAAGAGACAAGAGTCCCACGGCATTCAAAGTGCACGGGCCGGTGCGCGTGTGTGTGTGCGTGTGTGTGTGTGTGTGCGTGTGTGTGTGCGTGCGTGCGTGCTTGCGTGCGTGTGTGTGTGTGTGTGTGTGTGTGTGTGTGTGTGGGTGCGTGTGTGTGTGTGTGCGTGCGTGTGTGTGTGCGTGCGTGCGTGCGTGCGTGTGTGTGTGTGTGTGTGTGTGTGTGTGTGTGTGTGTGTGCCTGTGTGTGCCTGTGTGTGCCTGTGTGTGCCTGTGCCTGTGTGTGTGTGTGTGTGTGTGTGTGTGTGTGTGTGTGTGTGTGTGTGTGTGTGTGTGTGTGTGTATTGTGTGTGAATATCCTCACACCAAGATTGTGCCATCTACAGTCCTCATCCTCGAACTCGGGCGGCGCCAACTCCTCGTTGTCCTCCTCGCCCCCCTCACGCGGCGACTCCCCCGCGCCCGCCCCACCCTCTCCGCCGCCGCCGCCGCCGCCGCCGCCGCCGCCGCCGCGCGTGGCCTCCGCCTCCGCGCCCGCAGCCGCCGCAGGCCGCTTCGGCCGGCGGCGGGCCAGCTCGGCCTCCTCGGCGATCTCTGGCCACGAGCCAAGGTCGAGGAAGGCGCCGCGTCGGCCGCGCCGCACGAGCCGCACCGGCCCGAGCAGCCCCTGCCGCACGAGCGAGCGAATCTGCGCCGTCGAAAGAGGGCCTCTCTCCTCGCCGACGTCGTCTTGGTAAAACCACTCGACCTCCGCCGCGCTCACGCCGCCCGGCAGGACCTCGTCCTCCTCCGCGGCACGCTCCGCAGCAGCGCGCGCCGCATGGCTGTCGACGCGCGTCCCAGCCGCGTCCGCTTGCCGCTTGAGCAGCGCGCCCAGCCGCTGGAAGCGCATCGCGCCAGAGGCGAGTCGCGCGAGAACGTCGTGGCTCACAAGCCCGTCGTGGATCATCGCGTGGACCTGCTCCTCCGAGTACGGGCCCTGCTCCGCGCCCTCCTCGTCGACGACGTAGAACTGCATTCCGGACGAGGGCACCGACGGGTTCCAACTCTTTGCGGGGTATGGTTCTTGCCCAAAGGTGAAAAGAGTGAGAAAGAAAGAACACTGACCCAGGAAAGAAAGAAAGAAAGAAAACGGACAACCCAAGGGAGGGATGGGAGGACGGCACGCCGCCACCACACAGGGATTTCTTGCATTTTTGCTCCCGGCTGAGGGAGCAAGCAAGCCCACTCAACCCCAAGTACTCACCATTCTTACAGTGGTGTAGCTTGTGCAGAGGCTGCAGCCTCTGCTGGGGCGGAACGCGCGGGGTTTTCGGCGCGATGCCCTCGGCGAGTACACGCTACTGCTGTGCCGCACGCTCTCCTGCGCGCGCGTGACGTGTGGGACGCGTGCGCTGCGCTCAAACGTCGCGATTTGGCGATAGGCGCTCGAGCCGGCGCACAGCGGGCGGGTGCGCCGCGCAGGGGGGGTCGGAGGGGTGCGAGAGGGAACGTGGGTCGGGCGCGCACCGGCTGGCTCCGGGAGCGGCCGTCACGTCGAGGAGTGGGGCTGTCGGCGGCTCGAGCGCCGAGGCGAGCCGCTCTGCTGCGCCGCCGACAGCCCCTCTTCCGAGCCGGCGCGTGGAGGCGAGCCGCGGCCGGTGTCGCTGGTGCGGGGGCGGCGAGGGTTCATCGGCCGGCAGCGAGAGCGACCTCATGAATCGCGCCACCAAGACCGCGCGGCACGTACGCGCACTTGCCGGCCTCGAGGCGCGCTCTCCTTGCGCGGCATGCCCTGTGTGTGTCAGCGCTTCGCCTCGGAGCCGCTCGACTGTACGAGAGTCGGGCTCCGGCCCTCGGTACCACGGCAGCGACGGCGTGCTCCCTTCCGGCCGCGACAGGCGCGAGGCGGGTGGCGGTGCGGCGGCTGCTGATGCTGCTGCCGCGCAGAGCTGTCGTGCACCCGAGAAGTGGCACACAGCTCGAAGGCGGCGTCGGCGACCGCCGCGCTGGCTCTCTCTCCTCGGCAGACGCCGCGTCGCGTCTCGGCGGCGGCAGCTGCTTCGCCGCGAGAGTAGCGAGGCGACGCACGCGCCTCCGCTCTGCGGCAGCAGCCTCTAGCGAACGCGCCGGCATAGCGCCGGGCCGGGCGAGGGCGAGCCGAGAAACACGTTGTGACGGCCCTCGTGTGAATCGCTTATCCGGCGCTCGAGGAAATAACACGGTTCGGGCTTCAAGTTACTTCGAAACCTGTAACGGCGAAAGAAAACGGAGGAAAACGCGAGAAAAGAGAAGGGCCATTGCTCAAACTCTCTCTGAGAAGAATAGGTGTGCTGCGCTGTAGCGGCGACAGGCGACGGCAAAAATGCAAGCCCCGCCCCTGGCCACTGTTTAAGGAGAGGTGTGTGATGCGCTAGCCGTCGCCCACCCTTGGGCGTCCGCCTCTTCCTATCTCTCTTCGCAGTCTCTCACCGATTCTCGCTGCAACCTTCATGCCACCTCGCGGTCGTCCCACTCTCGTCGTTCTTTCCCTTCTCGCTTCTTCTTCATTCTGTCGCGTCGCTCTCCTCTGCCTCGTTCTGCGACGCCGCCGCCGCCTGCCGGTCCCTTGTTCTCGCTGCTTCTTTCGCCTTTCGGCGCAGCTCCGTCCTCCTCGCTGCATATCCTGGCCCCTCGAGTCTATCGAGTTCCAACTCTTTGACACAGCGGCAAAAGAGGTATTTTCTTCTCAATATAAACAAGGCTGTAGACAGCGCCGGCTGTCTGAAGTGGCCCGAGTGTGGGAGAACGGGTGACCTGGGCGGGCCTCGATCTTTGGGTGTATAATACGGCTGCGAGTTGCAATGAGTCTTCGTGTGTGTAATACGTCTATGAGTTGCTATGAGTCTTTGTGTGTGTAATACGTCTACGAGTTGCTATGACAGCAGCGTTTGACTATCTGAGCCCCCCCCCCCCGCCCCCCCCCTCAATCCCCCCCCCCCCTCGTCCTCCCTTTCCTCCTCTTCCCTTCCGTCCCAGATACAGCCAACCCCTCTCCCGCTATCCCCTGCAGGTGCAGGGGAGAAACACAGTGAAAATTGATGGGCTTGCCCATCCCGGAGTGGTTCGATCCCACGCAAACCCGAGACGGTGACGGGTGTTGTCTCGATGATCTCAGGCCCAGTGAGGTAGTGCGTCAGACTATCCCGGATCCTGCTGAACAAGCTCCTCTTGTAGCTCGATCGGTCACACCGCCATCGCCGTCGGCGGACTCGGGCCCGGTGCTTCGACGCAGCACAGTGTGCTTCGTGGTAGCATGAACTCAGAACGGCCCCCCGAGAGCGCCTCTTCGACGCCCACGGGTCCCGGGGGGTCGGAGGGGTTGCGAGAGGGCCCCGGCTATTTTTTGTTTGAATCCCGGAGGCCGTTAGAACATGAATTGACGTTCCACGTGCCCGTCCACAGCCACGGACAACATGCTAGCCCAGCAGGCCGCTCCCACCGCCGCCCGCGGCGGAGGCAAGGCGGCAAAGGGTGGCAAGGGCGGCGGCAAGGGCGGTGGCAAGGGTGGTGGCCGTGGCGCACCAGACCCGCTTTGCGCCGCCGCCCTCAACGCCCGATACTCGGTTAGAGCCGGCGGAGCGACGGCGGCAAAGGTGCGGCCGCCGGCGACCTCACACGGTGTCGAGCGCCGTAGAGACGGCCCCGAGAGCCGCCACCAGGTGTGCCACGACCGCGGCCGCGAGGCTCGTGGCGATGGATGCGCCAGACCCGCTTTGCGCCGCCGCCCTCAACGCCCGATACTCGGTCAGAGCCGGCGGAGCGACGGCGGCGGAGACACGGAGTTGCGGCCGCCGGCGACCTCACACGGCGTCGAGCGCCGTAGAGACGGCCTCGAGAGCCGCCACCAGGTGTGCCACGACCGCGGCCGCGAGGCTCGTGGCGATGGATGCGCCAGACCCGCTTTGCGCCGCCGCCCTCAACGCCCGATACTCGATCAGAGCCGGCGGAGCGACGGCGGCAGAGTTGCGGCCGCCGGCGACCTTCCCCTCGACCACGCCGCCGACCCGTCGACAAGCACGCGTGGACTGCCATCGAGAAGAAGGAGAAGGAGGGCGGCGCATCCGGAGCCCGCGGGCGCGGCGTGGGCGGGCGCGGGCGCGGGCGGGCGCGCGGGAACCCCGCCAGCGGAGGCGACAATGCCTCTGGCGGCTCTGCAGGCGGCACGCGGCGCGCCCCTCGCCGGTCTCCCGCACGCTCCTGAGGGCCGAGAGGGCCGAGAGGCGGGGTCGGTGACCCGGGGGCATGGGCGGTGCGGCCCGCGCCGCGCGCGGGCGCGTGGCAGCCCGTGAGTGCCGAGATCGGGTCTGTGCTTCGACGTAGCATGGGCCCCCGGAGGCCCATCTACAGCAGCGGCGAAGTGAGCGTGTTTGTGGTGTTGGTGTGACGTCTGAGCTTGGATCTGTGACTAAAGCCGCTTACCACTGATGGATCCCCACCCGAATAACACACAGTGAGCGCCCCAGCGCTTCACTACGCCCTCTGCGCGAAATCGCTAGTGGTGCTTTGTGGCAGCACATTGTGCTTTGTGGCAGCACGGGTGCGGTGCCCGAGACCGTCGGGGAGAGGGGGGACGACACTGCCTCGGCAGCGTGCACCTCGATCCTGTACCGTGTTTGTTATGACCCCCCCCAATGAACACACCAGTGAGGGAGGGCGAGACGATCGAGGGGTCCCGTACCACGCGGAATCGACCCTATCCAGTGCTCAAGTGCTCAAAGGCTGTGAAGGTGCCCCCCTGGACAATGCTCCTCCGACGTTTGTCGCTGCCGTCGCTGCGCTGCCGTGTGGGAGCGCCGGCGCTCGGGCGGGCCGGGCCATCGTCGCTCCGCTCGCTCTCGTCCGCCGTGCCGCTCGCGCCGCCGCCGCTCGCGCACGCGCCGCCGACCGAGCTGGGGCCGCTCGCGCTCAACAGGATACGGGACAACTACGGCGCGAGGCTCAAGAAGACGCGCGTCGGGCGCGGCGTCGGGTCGGGGCGCGGGCGGAAGAGCGGCCGCGGCATGAAGGGCATGGCGGCGCGCGCGGGCAACAAGGGCTTCCTCCTGCAGAGCGGAGGCCAGACGAGCGACGTGAAGCGGATCCCGAAGCGCGGCTTCTACCGGCTGAAGCGGGAGTACCTCGGCGTCAACCTGCAGGACCTCCAATCGTGGGTCCTCTCGGGCCGCCTCGACCGGCCGGCCGCCGACGCGCCCATCACCGTCAAGACGCTCTTCGACAACCGCCTCATCACGCTGCGCGCGGCGAGAGGTAGCCGAGACACGGCCGAGATACGGCCGAAGGACGGGGGAGTTATGGCCGATATGTGGACGTGCGATCTGCTTCTCGCACGGCTCCGACGCTACAGCGAGCGACCCAGTCCGCCAATTCATGATGACCACCCCGAACCCCTTCCCGACAGCCCCCGCCACCCACCGCCGCCTCCCGGCGCAAGGGCGCCGCCTCGCTGACAGCCACCGCCACCGCCCCCTCCAGCCTGGCGACCCAAGAGACGCCTCCTCCGCCCCCACCTCCTCCGACTCCGCCTCCTCCGCCACTGCTCCCTCCGCCGCCGCCTCCTCCGCCCCTGCTTCCTCCGCCGCCGCCTCCCTCGCTGCCGCCTCGTGTGACCTCGCTGCCGCCTCCGCTCGCTAGGGCGTCTCCGGGATCAAGCTGCTCGGCCGGGGCGGCGGGCAGCTGCAGGTGCCACTGCACGTCGAGGCGCAACAGCTCTCGGCCCCCGCTATCCAGGCGAGTGCCGCAGCACGTCCACGACACGTCCACGACACGTCCACGACACGTCCACGACACGGCACGTCCATGACACGACACCGTGCCACGTCCATGGCAGGCGCACGCACGCACGCACGCACGCACCCACCCACCCACACACACACACACACACATACACACACACACGCACGCACGCACGCACACACACACACACACGCACACGCACACTCACACTCCCGCCACACACACACACACACACACACACACACACACACACACGCACACTCACACTCACACTCACACTCCCGCCACACACCGCATTCAGGCCGTCGAGGCGGCAGGCGGCTCAGTCACCGCTGTCTACTACTCGCCCCTCGCGCTGCGCGGACTGCTCAAGCCCGAGGCCGCTGTCGCCCCCCTCCGCCAACCCCTCCCCCACCCAGCCCGCCACCACCGTCGCCTCCGCTGCCTTCTCCGCCTCCTCCGAGCCCCGCCACCCAGCTCCCCCAGCCTTATCGCCAACCGCCCTATGCACCAAGACCTGCGCAGCCTCCTCCGAGGACTCAACCGCAAAGTCCAAGCGAGGAAGTACACCTCTGCCTACTCTGGGGCTGTCGGGTCCAAAGCGACGCCTGAGGTACCTCGGCGAGAAGACGAATCGTCAACGTCTATCCGAATGGGAGAGTAAGTGGAAGAGGATGAGAGCCGTGCAAGCCTTACGCGACATGACAGCGAGGTGATTTCCCCGCCACAAACAAAATGGTAGCACCCACGGCTTCTTCAGGTGGAATAAGCGCTTCGCTCGCGCGGGTCGTCCTTCTTGCTCCTACTTTGGGGCCCGGCTGGTCGGCCCTCCCACCAG